>NC_053163.1:33017303-33317303 GCF_016835505.1 Polypterus senegalus
GCAAATTTTTGGGTTTGAATCTCCTTTACACGTTATGATTTTTGACTTGGAGAAAAGGCTGTACGGACTTCACGTGTAATGCATTTATTCTCTGACCGTTCTTTGCCAATTCCTGTAAGTAAACCTTGGCTGCATTTTACCTCTGATTGAACAGCTCCATCCACACAATCCCAAGCTGTTTCCCCACCCATGGAAAGACCCCTGAAATGCCTTGGAATGTAAAGGCTCATCATAGACTCTACTGTAGAATAAACCAAGGGGCGGTTGGCAGCCAGTTGGCTCAGGTTCCCAGCACACACTGTGACTGTGTCTGACCATGGACCCTCCAGAGATTTATGTTCTCCAGCGATTTTTTGTTTTCCTCTCCTCCATTGACAACTGGCCAGAGTTCAACAATTAATTAACGGACAGATATCTCTGGGCTTCCTTTAAGTTAATCAGATTTGAACCATTTTGTCTTCAGGTCCATTTAATGGAACCACCTAATCAAAGCACCGTGATGTCCCTACATTGATGGATTAAAGGCCAGAAGTCCATGTGACAGTCATCATCAAGTCCTTCCATGAGAACCCTGAATACAATGAGGACTGACTGAGGTCATTTATGTTAGGTAGAATGCCTAGAGGGGGCTGGGTGGTCTCGTGGCCTAGGAACCCCTGCAGATTTTATTTTTTCTGTCCTCCCTGGCCATTGGACCGTACTTTTATTATGTTAATTAGTGTTCTCTTATTTTAATTCTTACTTTGTCTTTTTTCTCTTTCTTCTTCATGTAAAGCACTTTGAGCTACATTATTTCTATGAAAATGTGCTATATAAATGAATGTTGTTGTTGTTGTTTAAACAAATCTATGTCTTTCTGTGTACTCAATATGCAATAATTAATTTATAAAACCTGTTTTTGTATTTACTTGTGAACTTGTCAAAGTACTCTTCGCCTGCATCTAGTGAGAGCGATATACAAAAATAAACTAAATTTCATGTAACTGAATTCAGACTCAACACGGAGCAGCACTGCTGTCTCATAGCTACAGCGAATGGGGTTCAATGTTCAGCCTGGTCAACTGCTCTGTGAGATTTCATGTTTTCTTTGTGTTTATGTGGTTTCAAAGATGCACATGTCAGGTTAGGTGATGGATTTCAGTTGGGCTTGTCTGATTAAATGTGTCCAGTAACGAAATGGCATCCCATTCATGGCCATGCATCTCCTGATGGAAAAGGGTCTGTCTCTAATGCAATGTGAAAAGCGGGCTCACATAATGGATAGAGGGATGGATGGATGGAAGTGAAAATCAATAACATGATCTCAACACCCCCCAAAAAAAAAATGGTGTCCATGTATATGGTCTATGGCCGGTTTGTCATCCCGGCCAATACCCCCAGGCCGCCAGATGGAGCCCTCCCTGCAGCATGGAGGTGCCCCGAAGACCAGCAGGGAATCATGGACAATGGAGCCGCTAGAGGGAGCTACAGGGGCCGCTAGAGGGAGTTGCAGGGAGGAGCAAAGAGTCATATGTGCCCTATAACCCGGAAGTACGTCATAATGTATTATAAGGGAGGTCCATTACATCAAGCGTTTGCCAAGCCATAACTTGGATGCTCCTTAATCACAACTATGTAATCCAAGATTCTCCCTCACATTTGCAAGTTTTAACTTTTCATTTACTGTTTAAAGCTCCACATAAATGATTGCCATTTTTTGCACTAAACTAGTCCTAAATATGAAAGTGTGTCTCAGACTGCACATGTCATGTTAATCCATTCAAAAGGGACATTCACAGCAAGCTGCGTCTCCACACTCAGTTCACCTTACATCATCAGGTTTAATGTGTTGCCTGGGAGAAATCCATACGTTCGTATAGAAGATCTGGTTCAGTGTGACTCTAAACATCGTCATCTTTGGGTATTAGCTATGAAATTCTCGTGCTTATTCTAATAGTAGCCTGATAATAAAATTCAAATGGCTAATCACCTCAAAATAAAGGCAGCAGTCCTCAACATCTCCCATGTCCCCAATGATCACACCACCCTCTTCTTTGCTCCGGGCCAACAACATCTTTTCCACTTCTCTAGCTGAAGGTACAACTCGGGCATCTGGTCCTCTGTCACTCTTGTTGCCACACAGAGCCATGGGGACAACCATCTCAGCGACTCCCCGGTTGGCTCCATTAGTTGAGCTTAATGTGCGATCTCGTAGGCAGGACTTCACTTCTAGAATCTGCTGCCGTAGCCTCAGGGCCTCTTCTAAAGAGTCTCTATCATCCAAACTGAAGACAAGTAGGAAGATGTCCCCTGTGGAGAGAGAGACAGAGAGAGGGAGAGTGAGGAGGGCCTGCTTGACACAATACTTAAATAAAACCAGACAGCTTATAAAGAGGTAGTAGATAATGGCATCTACTGTACATCAGAGAAGTTGAGTGATTAAGATTGGACGTAAAAGTCACAGTTTTGCTTAACCTCCTATATTAGATACTGTAGCTGTAGGCAGACTGAATACTGAGACTGAGATGGGGCTGAGCCCAGCTACTTTCCAGAAGAACCTTATCACTCCCACAGTTTTTAGAAGGTTCTTTTCAGGAAGTCATGTTAATGGAGAAATGATCTACTAGAGGAGAGGTCATGAGGAATCAGCCACCAACTTCCTGCTGTAGTAGAGTGCCATTGCCCATTATTAATGTGAGTTGGAAAGACAGGTGAGCTGCAGCTTGTCCCAGTGTCTTGGCGTGTATTTGTTGTTCTGGACATGTCTGCCTTGACCCCTCACAGTGGGGAATTTTCTTAAGTGTACTAAGATTTTATGTGATCACCGGTAGTGTGTGTAACAATTAATATGACCATACATGCCAGGGCTGAACAGGAAATACCTGTGCGGAGCCTCAATATTGTATTGTAAGCTTATTTACTCTATAAAGCACTATATGATACTGATAGTACTTGCCGATCATGATTTATATACACTTACTGGCCACTTTATTAGGTACACCTGTTCAACTCCTTGTTAACGCAAATATCTAATCAGCCAATCACATGGTAGAAACTCAAAACATTTCAGGCTGTAGACACTGTCAAGATCACCTGCTGAAGATCAAGCCGAGCATCAGAATGGAGATGAAAAGTAATTGAAGCGACTTTGAACATGGCATTGGTGTGAATATCTCAGAAACTGCTGATCTACTGGAAGTTTCATGAACAGCCATCTCTAGGGTTTACAGAGATTGGTCCAAAAAAGGAAAAATATCTAGTGAGTGACAATTCTCTAAGAAAACATGCCTTGTTAATGCCAGAGATCAATGGAGAATAGCCAAACTGGTTCAACCTGTTAGAAAGGCAACAGTAACTCAAATAACCAATTGTTACAACCGAGGTATATAGAAGATCATCTCTGAATGCACAACACATCGAACCTTGAAGCAGATGAGCTACAGCAGCAGGACACCACACCAGGTGCCACTGCTGTCATTTAAGAGCATGCAACTGAAGCTATAATTCAGATGACCTCACCAAAATTAGACAGTAGAAGATTGGAGAAAGGATGCCTGGTCTGATGAGGTGTGCTTTCTGCTGTGACATTCGGATGGTAGGGTCAGAATTTGGTGTCAACATCATGAAAGCATGGATCCATCCTGCCTGGTATCAACAGTTCAGGCTGATGGTGGTGGTTTAATGGTGTTGGGGATATTTTCTTGTTACACTTTGGGCCCCTTAGTACCAGCTGAGCATCGCAATGCCACAGCAAACTTGTGTATTGTTGCTGACCACGTCCATCTCTTTATGACTGCAGTGTACCCGTCTTCTAATGGCTACTTCCAACTGGATAACATGCCATGTCACAAAGCTCAAATCATCTCAAACTGGTTTCTTGAGCGTGACACTGAGTTCACTGGACTCAAATGGCCTTCACAGTCACCAGATCACAATCCGAAAGATCACCTTTTGGTATGTGGTGGAATGGGAGATTAGCATCATGGATGTGCATCCAAGAAATTTGCAGCAACTGCGTGATGCTGCCATGTCAATATGGATCAAGGAATCCATGAGGAATGTTTCCAGCACCTTGTTGACTTTATGCCATGAAGCATTATGGCAGTTCTGAAGGCAAAAGGGGGTTCAACCTGGAACTAGCAAGGTGTGCCTAATAAGGGGCCGGTGAGGGTAAGTTTAAAGGTTTATGGGATCCTTATTGTCATGTTTACAGAGTACAGTGGAATTCTTACTTGCATGGGTTAATCAACATGCAGCACGTTGCCATGCTCCAAATAATAATCTTACCTTGAAACTTCTAACTCCCTTACCTGAAAAATTTATGAACTTACACTGTGCTAAAATATCTTCAGTATAGATCTCTCAGGACTCTAATACCATATACTGTATTTACCTGAAACTAAATTCTAGATATTTCAAGGTAGGATAAAATATGTGATTTGCTTTAAAGGATAAATAGACTGTAAATGACAACATGCTAGTGTATAAAACATTACTTAAAACACATCACCGATGTGAAGCTTTAGCTATCTCTGTTGGGATATGGTATGGATCAAGATCCCAAGGTTTGCTTTTTATGAGTCTCTGAGGTAGAATTCTGTACAGCCTCCAAAAGACAAGACAACGGACACCATGACAAAAGTATTCAAATTGATTGGTTTGCTCATCTCTTTTACTAATCTGCCTCTTCTGCTTGTCTGTGTTTGACTAATAACACTAACTGTTAGTGGCGCTATAAGGAAGAATTTTGGTATTATTAAAAGTGACAATAATGCCTTAAACATTGTGAACACCAGGGATGGTCCAGCTCCCCAAACACCCAACACAAGCAGGCTCAGGGCACAAGTTAAAAGCCAAAGAGTCTTTTATTTGTGGGAAACTCTTTGAACCAAGTGTGTAATAAGCACAATAAGCACAATAAAGCAAACAATACTTTGTCTTCTCTCTCTGTTTCTTTGTCTCTCTCTTGGTCGCTGCTTCCTCCACACAAACTTTGTCCACCTCCTCCCGACTTGGGCTCCATAATGCAAGGTAGGCAGTCCCTTTTATTTTTGCTGCATCAGAAGTGCTCCCTATTTTCCGTACATATGGTCTCTCAGCACTTCTGGGTGAGGCAGAAATCCCATGTTGTAGGGACTCCCCAAGCCTGCAGCTCCCCCTGGCATCTCTTACAGGACCAAACAATACCCAACATGCCCTGCAAGCACCCATGTAGAAATGTGAGCCCTGGCTCACTGCCATCTAGCGTCCTGGGAGAGATAAAGCCCTTTGTAAGCTGCCTCCCCCTGGCCTTCCCTCCTAAGTGCATTATAGCCGGTTAAAGGCACTGGCCATCCTTCACAAGATTTACTTGAATCCATTATCTCCTTTAAAATAACATGGAAAAGACAAATCATCTTTTCTCCCAAACCCGTGTACTATGAGCTATGTACCTCTCATTATTCTCCATAACACATCGACTTAACTTTCATTTGTGACTCAGACTATTTCATTCAGCACAAGTGACTACATCTGCATGCCCAATACCATCTGATCATTATCAGTCTGTCAGCACGAGAAATGCAGTGCAACCCAAGCAGTCTAAAATTAGACAAGTAGAAAAAATCTTTTTTTTTTTTTCCATTTTCCAAATCTGCTTATTCTATTTCATTATCAAGAGAGGGGAGGTCACTTCACTTTAGAGTCACCAAAGCCTCCCTGGCCTGAAACAGAAAACAAGACTGCTCATAGAAATCCCCCCATAGACACACGATGGGAGACGATGCAAAATCCACTGAGAGTGACCAAAATCCAGCATTCTGGAGCTGCCATTCCAGAATAATAATTAAAGTGCACTAGGGGGCTAAGCCCCCTGCTTGTTTTGCTCGCCAACCCTCGTGCTGGCCCTACATGCTAGTCATTTCCCGGAACTGCCACTTGTGACGAATCATGCTGTGCTTTTGGATGAACATGAATATCAACTCTGTCTTTGATATCTCTGTCTTTCAAAACTATTATCGCTGACAATTCGTCACATGTTGGTTTATTATATACTGTATGTGAGCGTGATCTCCAATCCAATATGAATCAATCTATTAATTTTTTACATTTAAGATTTTTCATTTAAAGATTTACCATTGTTGTTTCTTGTCCTAGTGTGTGGATATAAACACAGGAAACTTCAGTTTCTGTATTACATTTTGCCTGAAGAAGGGGCCTAAGTTGCCTCGAAAGCTTACATATTGTAATCTTTTTTACTTAGCCAATAAAAGGTGTCATTTTGCTTGGCTTTTCTCTATATAGAAATCCAGGAAAACTTCTTTGTCTGTGTTTTTTAGATAAATTTTGTATGAAGTGCAATACTTTTGGACGTATGGATTTGTACCCATTATTGGCTGTAGAATTTCTTATACGTCCGATCGTTTAACTCTTTCAATTCTAAGGTGCATTGCTTCTCCATGATCATAAATATACACCTGACCAAATTGTGGTTTCTTTGAAATTAAGCTTGTAGTGGCTTTAATTGTTGCGGGACCACATATTCTCATAGTGTATGGTCCTGAATTGTGTAAATCTATGTTTTGTGCATTGAATGATAGGATTGCGGACAGATTATTGTAGATTCGGATATTTTGCCTGTAGTGTTTGTGGGTTTCACCTTCACCAAATAACAAATCTTTTATTTCTTGCAGATACGCTTCTTCATTGGGAAGAAACACTATATTTCCAACCAACCAACCAACCATTTTCTAACCCGCTGAATCCGAATACAGGGTCACGGGGGTCTGCTGGAGTCAATCCCAGCCAACACAGGGCACAAGGCAGGAACCAATCCTGGGCAGGGTGCCAACCCACCACAGGACACACACAAACACACCCACACACCAAGCACACACTAGGGCCAATTTAGAATCACCAACCCACCTAACCTGCATGTCTTTGGACTGTAGGAGGAAACCCATGCAGACACGGGGAGAACATGCAAACTCCACGCAGGGAGGACCCGGGAAGCGAATCCGGGTCTCCTAACTGCGAGGCAGCAGCGCTACCACTGCGCCACCGTGCCACCCAACACTATATTTCCCTTATGGCAATACAAATTAGATGATCTACAAGTCTCAGACTTAAAGTTTAAAGCCGAACAATATCTACATACTTCTGTCATATCACCTATGTCCATATTTTCGATCTCTTTTCGGTATTCCGTTATTTCACCGAGTAATAATTTCCATGTGTTTGCATTAATGCGATCTTAACTATCAATTTTTGAGACTTTCGAATTTTCGTATTTCCATTATCTTTAACCTGCGCTGCATGTGTATCACGCCAACATTTTGAATTCTTTACGACGTTCTACTTTGTCTTCTACTCTTTGTCTTTTATTTCCGCCCCAGGCGTGGTTAAATCTCTTGGCACAAAGAAAGAATTATGTTTCTGAAAAAGTCTTGTTTCATCCCAGGATTTTTTTTTTATATAATAGAGAGATTTAAATAATTTAAATTATAGAAAATAACTCAGGGTCTGTTAAAGAATCATATAAACTAGGTCTCATGTAAAAATCCTTTAGTAGAACCGATAGAAGTATTGTTAGGAGACTTGACCTATCCTACAAGTCGAGCCAAGACATTTTCCTTAACCTTACACTTTGATCTTGTGTGTATCTGCAAAAGGGAAAAATAAGTAGGGGATGAAACAAATGAAAGAGAGTTTGCGCAGGACCGTTTCTAGCCGTTTTGGTCCTTAAGCGGTACTTAAGCCGGTATTTCATGGCCCCCTTCCCTCTTCTCTATGTAGGATGGGTCCCAAGCAGTTGCTTGCTTATCAGCAGCAAACAGCACTGGGTTTGAATCACAACGCTTCAGGGATCGAGACACACACCTCAGTCAGACTATACGGCCAAATCATTGCATCTCTAACCCTCCTATCTCTGTATTTTTTCACTTTGGGAATAACCATTGTACTTTTGTGCATATGTGTGCCTAAATCGACACCATTTTGTCAGTAAAATCCAACACGACTGTGCGGTGCCCTCCATGTACATGTTTCGGTGGGTGTTTAAGAGGCTGCGTGTATACACACCCAATCCAAGATGCACACAGACATTTTCATGTTTTTGATAGAAATTGGTATCTTTATTTATAAAGATGCCATTAAATTGATTTAAAAATATAGCCAAGGCATTACTAATGTTTGTAATGGCTATTACTGCTTGAAATAATAGATTTGTCATTTATTATTCACAGGTCAGGTCAGGTTGGGTTGCCGCACCCACCACACAATGAAACAGCTCGGGATCCTGGTTGGTAACCCCCTCAGGCAGACATGCGGTGCAGTCCCACCCTCTGGAAATGACCATCTATCTGCCGCAGTCATGTGTTATGCAGGCATCTCCTTGTCTTGGCCCAGCCGCTTGGGTTCTCAACAATGAGGATACTGTGAGCTGGATCACCCTCGAGGAATCGCACCACACAATGCAGTTAATGTGCCTCGTTTGGGACTCCGTGAGCAACTGTTCGTTTAACACAAAGTCAAACCAACGGTACTCAAGGATTCTCTGAAGAGACACAATACCAAAAGAGTCCAGCCTTCGTCTCAGGTCATATAGCAAAACAAGAAGCACCAGGACTCTAAAGACTTGGACCTTCATCCTTTTGCAAAGATATCAGGAGCACCACAGAGTCCTTTCCAGCAACCTCATGACCCCCCCAATGCTCTCCCAATCTGTCTACTGACTTCATGGGAAGAATCACCAGAAACATGAATGTCGCTGCTGAGGTAAGTAAACCTCTCTAAATCTCTCCACACACAGACACACTACTGATGGCCGTGCCCAAGAGGTCATTACTATTATTCTTCACATATAACTGCAAAGCCCCATTATCAACAGCCATTCTTTCAGTGTTCTCCCTAAACTTATCCTTAATCAGTTATGTCTAAATGTTAATTGGTTATTAGAGAAACCTTTTGTAATTCTTATTCTGTTCACTTGGAATGTCAGGTATAGTTCTGGGTTCACAAATGGCCAAAAATGAAACAGCTTTCTCAAGAAGCACGTCAGTCTGTTGTTGAATGAAAGATAAGCTATTCCATGTGATAGACTGGCCAGAAACAAAGGTGTCTGTTACTCTCTTTTGAGCAGAAGGCAGGCTGGATGTAATCAAGACAGAAAAAGAAGTGAAAGAAAGACCCAGATGGACAACTGTGTAAGACAATAAGGACACCAGAGTCTGTGGTGGAGAAACAGATGTCTTTCAGATCCTCAGTCGGTTTCTTCTTTAAATACACACCAAATACCAATGACTCCTGGATGCTGAACATAATACGCTTTTTCAGTCATCTTCCAGTCAACATCTGTGTTCTTTAGCCCACATTTCAATCTTGCCTTTTTATTTGCCAGTTTCATATATGATTCTGTTTCTTAGGCCAGTCAGAGGACATTGGTATCTGGTGTGTATTTAATGAAGTTGCCAACTGAGGATCTGTAAGGTGCTTGTTTCTCAAACTATTGACTCTGATGTCCTTGTCCTCCTATGTAGTCATCCGTCTAGTCGGATCCAGTCTGCCCTTCGCTCTCAAGACTTTAATAGACACCTTGCAATGAATTCTTCAGTTTCTTGGCAATCGTTCACAGGTAATAACCTTCATTCTGCAAAACATTGATATGTTTCTTGAAAAGGTTGTTTCATTTTGGCCATTTTTGAACCCAAAAATTGAACTTTAGGATTGCAACCCAAGGGAAGAGAATAAAAGGTTTTAGCTGTGTTACTGCAATTACAAAGGTTTCGCTAATAACCGATTAGCATTTACTGTATACCTGCAGTAACTAATTAAAGATAAGAGAGTCGGCACTGAAGGGATGAATGCTGAAAATGGAGCTTTGCAGTCGCATGTGAATAATAAATTAAGAGTCAGTCATTTCAAGCAGTAAGAGCCATTAGCAACACTTAGTATATATCCTGGCTGTGTTTTTAAATCAATTTAAAGGAATCTTGATTAAAAAAAGGTGTTCATTTTTATCAAAAACATGAACCTTTCATGTGCAGACTGTTAGTGTACATGTGAGATTTGTGTTAAACCCAACTCATCGTTTTAATACTAATGTCCCCGTGATTCATTCAGTATTGTCAAAGACCTTGTAACTGTCCTTTTTATTTAATTCCCTTTTATTAATAGCGAGCTTGCTCTGTAAAGCACCTTGTGATATTTTTTAAAATGACTAATTGATCCTCAGTTTACACGTTCCATGGTTTAATGGTTTACTATTTATCAAAAATATGTTCAATCACAGATTATCTCCGCAATGAGCTGACAAGGTATACAACTCAGTTTTCACTGCTGGAGTTCAAAGACTTTTGCCAGGTTATTTTACCTGAAATATGCCAACTGTAGAAATGTGAAAGTCTTTATTTGTATAAGATTAACATCAATGTGACCGGCAAGATGAGCCAAGAACGTTTTATTAATTCTTGTCCCAAATACAAGCATAGTGCCATTTAACTGTTTTGGTAGCAAGCTGGTAGCCGTAAAGAGTGGTACTACATTATCTGGCCTCACTCTTATGTTATTGATGCCAGCTGTTTAAAGAATGCCTATACATTATAGCCGAGTCCATCATCGGGCTTCTTTGGTGGTAAGGGTGACAGCATTAAAATGGTTTACCTTGACTGATATTTGCCCAGCTGCTCTCATTGTACATTTAATGAACAAGCTGACCATCCTCTTTCTGCTAAAATAATGAAGTCCAAAACACGAAGGTCAAAGGTCTGCAATATTAGGAAATATGAAAGCACAATAGATTGTGATGGATGGCCAGGATTCCAGCAGGGCGCAAGGACTGAAGAAGAGAGCATGGTTGGGGTATTATCTCTCCCAAAACGCCAGAGGGCAGCCCCCCGCGGGCTGATACAGCACCATGGATCCCCGCAGGGCATGCCAGGAGTGATAGTTTGGCCCAGGCCTGTTGGGTTCCATGGGGTGCTGCAGGGACAGTTGAGCCCTTTGTGGCACCACTAACACCACACCCAGACCTGCTGAGGAAGGTCAAGTAGCACCTGGAGCATTTCCGGGTGCACTAGAAAAGGAGCCGCCTCACCCCCAGGCGAGGAGCCAGAGTCGGGAGGAGGAAGTGCGGAGACAGAAGGAGAGGGAGGAAGGAGGAAGGACTGTGCTTGTTTGTACATTTGGTGTTCTGTACTGTGCTGTGTAGTGGGGAGCAACAGAAAAGCGCTTCCCCGCTTAAATAAAGGCGTGTTGTCTGACAAGCCTTGTGGGTCTGCCTGTCTGTGTTGGGGTTGGGGGATCTGTACCCCCCCACCCCCCCGGGGGTCCACAGGTTGCATTCAGTGTATAAAACTCTGAAAGAGCTCTAGAGCTACATCTGCCCTTAAATTAAAACACCCAGTTCCCTTAGTCTAGAAACAATTTTTTTCCCCCTGAATTTAGAGTGTTCAGAATCATCCATACTGAAAAGCTCCTTACCGGTGAGAATTGCAAGTCGTCTCATGGCTGGGAAAGGCTGATTTCCTGAGGTGTCCAGAATATCCAACTGGTACATATCTCCACGAATGTTGTACACTTTACGGTGAAAGTCCTCCAAAGTCGGGGTGTACTGGTCTTCATAGTGGCCCTTCAGGAACCGTGACACTAGGGCCGTCTTGCCAACACGAGAGGCGCCCAACACCACCATGCGGTAGGAGTTTTGAGATGGCACCACCAAGGGGCAGCAGTTACCACTGGAGGTTGTTGGCGGAGGGGACAGGGTACGCATGTTAGGTGGGTGGACTCCACACAGTCTGTAAAAGGCAAGTTCCAAAAACAAAAAGGAAGTCAAAGAATTCAAGAGGCTGGATGAAGCATATTGTAGAAAAAGATAACGTCATAGTCAGAGGATGGTTATTTTTAGTAGACATGGCTATGTCATAAATCTCAATCAACAGCATTCATGATTCCTCAGCTTTAGCCTAATCAGTCATACAAATCAAATTATATCAATCAAAATTTGTAACATTTGAACAAAACATGTATTAAAACAATACAGTAATTTGAGTTAACATTTAAACAAACAAATATAGGGAAATGAGTTGAATATAAAAACCCTGCAAAAAATCTTTATGAAATACTTTCCATCCATCCATCCATTCCATTATCCAACCCGCTATATCCTAACTACAGGGTCACGGGGGTCTGCTGGAGCCAATCCCAGCCAACACAGGGCGCAAGGCAGGAAACAAACCCCGGGCAGGGTGCCAGCTCACCTCAGGGCACAAACACCCACACCCACACACCAAGCACACACTAGGGCAGTTTGGAATCGCCAATGAACCTAACCTGCATGTCTTTGGACTGTGGGAGGAAACCGGAGCACTCGGAGGAAATATGAAATATTAACAGATGAAAAAATCTATCTATCTATTATATAGTGCCTTTCACATCTATCTATCTATCTATCTATCTATCTATCTATCTATCTATCTATCTATCTATCTATCTATCTATCTATCTATCATATGGTGCCTTTCACATCTATCTATCTTCAGAGTGATACCATAGGAGAACTATTTTTGTTCCATATGATGGTTTTAGAAAGAACCTGTATATATTAATACCTGTAGCTGACTCCATAAATATCCCATGATTAGAACAGATTCATGAAATACCATTGGGTTTATGATTTTAAAAGGACTCTTGTTGCATAACACAGTTTACATTCAGGTGTTCCTGACCTGTTAGTATCCTGCTCCTGTAAATTTCTGTTTAATTTACATATTATGGACTTTTCAAAGCCCAAAGGACCAATTTCATATGCAAACAACCTTTGACAGAATGAAATGGTTCCTTGTCAAATAATGGTTTCTGTGAGGAATCACACAACCCAAAGTGCCAAATGGAAAGGTAAGCAGGCTAACAAAAAAAGCTTTACAGAGGTAAATGCATACAGGATAGAAAATGTGTAATTGTATGTGTATACTTGCTATCTATCTATCTATCTATCTATCTATCTATCTATCTATCTATCTATCTATCTATCGACTAATTGTTCGATTGTGTACTATGAAGCACTTTCTACAATTAGATGGTGATGTGGGAATATGCAATGGGTTCACATCTGAGTCCTGGCCCGACTTGCATCTGCTCTCCATATTCATGTGGTCGCCCTAATAAGGTTGCTGCTGCAATATTCCGTTATTTTGTAAATGTACATTGTTTTGTATATACAAGAAAGTTATGGTTTCCTCTCGCTAGACAAAAGCGTGCAGGTTAAGGCTGATAATCCTCCCTGAATTGCCCAGGTATGAATGAGTGTGGGGATGCAGGTGAATATTCACGGGATGGCGGGGGTCCTGTTCTGCAGTAGGTCTTTGTCTGAAGGGACAGGTTTACGCTAAAAATGAACCGATTTCGAAAATTAATGACGGGATGAGGGAGCATATTTCACATACATATAGTCTTTGTTTTTTGTCATTGCTATATAGGGCAACCCGGGAAAAGGATATATATTATTTAAAAGGACGTATTTTATTCCTGATTAACAGTTTTGTCAAATTAGATTAGACGGTTAACCATATTATAGTTAATATATGCACAGTATTGAATTAAAAGACAGGTAATTCCAAACTCAGATCTGTTTGTTGCAGATAAATTACACCTCATGCACCGTACGCAGCATGAATTACTTTATTGCAAGTATTAGGCAGTAATTTCTCATTACAGTTACCTGTTTTCATTTTAACTTTATAAATCACATGTAAACCGCACAATGTGCTTTATTCAGATTTTTTTTTTCCGAAGCAGACATCCAAGTGATAATGAGGTTGGAGGTATTTCTGATGTATCACCTAATGCTGTTGGAATGTATTCAGGTTAATACGAACATTGCCAGCGGATTGCCGGCAGGATTTTATAGCAAACGTCATAGAAATAAAATTTAAAAGTGGAATACCAAACGATTTTGCCCGAGAAGTAATCGACTTTAAAAATGCAGGTTTTGATCATTATATAATACATACGGAGTTGTAGAGTGGGATGACCAAATGTTACATCTTAAAACTATATGTACAACGAATAATGGGTTGACGTTCTGGAAAAACCCAATAATACACGCGTGTGATTTAATTATTTAATCAATGATGCGCAATAATATGTGACAAAATACATATATATATATATATATATATATATATATATATATATATATATATATATATATATATATATATATATATATATATATATATATATATACAGAGATTGAGATAGAGATAGAGAGAGAGAAAGAGAAAATGAATACGAAGGAAAAGATAATAAGATGTCCTATGAATTTACTAGGAGTGTAATGTTATAGTAATAATATAACAATACTGCCTGTGAACCAGACAGCTATTGCACAATGCGGATTCGTTTTCCACACATTGACATCATTCGCTATACCTCACAAGGGGGCGCTCGCTCACCTTTAACAGCTTTAATGTCCCAAATGCATCATCACATTAGTTAACATTCGACAAATCATTTTCACACAGTGTCTTGTGAAATAAGAAAAATAATAGCGCATAACATTTATAAGATATCAAAGATATAACCTTATTATTAACTTGCACTAAACATGTATCAATTGTGCACGCGTTATCTTCTAGAATGTTTATTTTGTGATATTTGACCTTAGCTTTAGACAAGAACAAATCGTGAAAAGTGAGGCAAAAGGTAAAGTTTCCGAAATGCCTCTGGCGACAAAGAAATAATAAATTGCTTTGATCAGCCAAACGTGCACGCAGCTCAACCCAACTGAGCACGAGCAACAAGGAATATTTTACACAGGGCACTGTCCCGTCATTGGTGAGCATCACAAAGCGCCTTATTCTTTCTGTCGTACAGGTAGACGGGGGTGTAATTCTACATTATTAGCATTTTGAATGCAGTTTTACCATTCTCGTGATGAATTATGTCGCCTACTTTTAACTCTTTTGCGGAATTTTACAAACATCCATAATCGGGTATGGAAAATCAATGGATGTACTATAAAAAATGCAGTAAATCGTGGTACAAATTTAGAACTATAAAAAGGCAAAAATATCTATTTGACTTTTAAAGATTCGTATTCTTGTTGTCTGCAGCACTAGGCAGCATCTTATCTAAACGGGTGACCGATGTGTCTTCACTGTGCGGGTAAGGATGACAATTGCGCACAAGTTAAATATCTCTTATCTGTATAACGGTTTTAAATTCGAGTAACAGATATTCAAAAACAGCTTAATGCCAAACGCTTCCAGCTGCTGCCTAGTTCTCGTTAATGGAACACGGCGCACCCTCCAAGACGACCTCCAACCCAAGCCCCATAATAAAACAAAATTTTACAGCAGGTGCTTACAGTTGTATGTGGTGTTTGCAGTTGAAACAAAACTGGCTTATCCCCGAGTCTTATTAATGTTTATATGACCATTATAATCCATGGATTTTCTCGGATTCAAGCAGCGTAGACGACATGAAACTTTATCTTATTTGTTTTGTGTTCCGTTGTTCGCGCTCCGCTTTGATTATATAGGAGCCTGCAGCTCCCACGTGGTTTGACCGTCTCCCCGCCTAGAGCCCGCCTCCCCGAAACTTGCGAAGCCTAAGCCACGCCCACGCAGTGTCGGATACACCCACAACTTCTCTAAATGGTGTATACGAGCGAGCAAAACGCCCCTCCACGGTTTGTGTACCTCCGTGTCAGTGCAGCTTGTCAGGAGACTTACAAAACACTTCGTGATGGTATTGATTTGCTCAGCAGGTCAGATTGTGAGGTCGAAATTATGAAAATCACACCAATGTTTGAACCTGTGTTACGGCTGAGAAGCTGGCTCACGGGCTCAAAGCAAGACGCAGACGTTAGAGTTTATTAAGACTCTCCAACAAGCAAGCACACACAAAGTTGACCTTGAGAACACGAGAAAGGTGAAGTGTTGATGTCATTAACAAATCAATGTTACTCTTAGATGTACCGAGTTCTGAGCAGGCAGCAAATTCGAAGTTTAGGCTCTAGAATAAAGACAGCTGTTGCCATAGCAATATCTCTAAATAGTTGTACATTACACCACGTTACTCCCACCAAGCTCAGTTGTTTCTATCTATCTATCTATCTATCTATCTATCTATCTATCTATCTATCTATCTATCTATCTATCTATCTATCTATCTATATCTATTAGATAGCGTGACTCTTTGTATCCTGCCTTCACCTTTCATTCGTATGTGCTGACAGATTCTGCCCTTCAATAACACAATTTCTAAGAGCCCTTGTAAATAACGCAGTATTTATCTGATAGGAGTCAGAAGTACAAAGCAGCTGCTGTTTGTAATGACAGCAACATTTCAAGGTGTCATGCTCACCTGAGCTTGCATGACACTGTATGTGTTAACAGCTGACATCAGCATGGCTGATTTAATATAATGATAAGTAGTAAGTCTTCAATAGCATACCGACTTTCAGGTCCTCCTGCTTTAAAAGAGTACATCTCACAGTCTAACGGTCCCAGATGTGATAAATGATTAATGCAGTGAAGTCTCTCAAAGGCCCCTGGGATGAACCATTAAGGGCAGAGAGTGCTTTTCTGCTTCTCTTGGGATCACTGTTTTTTAAGACTCACAGATCATTGGCACATTCTGAGCTGAATAATTAGGTCTTTACACATTCTCACTTACACCCTAGATATGCTATAAAGACCATCCAGTTGCACAGTCCCCGCTGGCATAAACTATTAAGGCCACATAGGCTTAAAATCCATTTCGGTATCAACAGTAATGGCTGCACAGTATAAAACATAAGAACATTAAAAGAGTTTTGACAAGATTGGGTCATTCAGAAATGTATAGTCATTTACAGTTCAGCTAACATTTCTAAGAAAGATAGATAAATTTGAAGGCACTATATACAACAAGGATAGATAGATAGATAGATAGATAGATAGATAGATAGATAGATAGATAGATAGATAGATAGATAGATAGATAGATAGATAGAATTAATTTTATTTGTCTCCATGGGGAAATTTACAAAAGCTCTTTAAATAAATAAAAACACGTATAGGTAGATAGTTAAATAAATAAATATACACAAATAAATTTATTTAAGACAATTGAAGATGGGATATGAAGGTTGCAGGGAGAAGTTGTTAAGGCAGACTGCTGGAGAGGAGGATAGACAAGGAGATGAAAAGTAACCACTTGATAAGCAAAGGGTCAAAACTAAAAAAATAAAGGGGGGCATGGAGTAACATAAAGGGGGGCGCAAAGATGTGAAAAAAAGAAAACAAGAATCAAAAATATGAAAAAAAAATCTGTTGAAACCAAAACAAATTAACTTAAACTACATTCTGATACTAGAACAATAAATATAGAGTTAGATAAATATTGATAAAAGTTAAGTTGCAAATACTTAAAGGTTGAGAAACGCTGCACTAAACAAATTTCAGTGTCAAAAACTTCTTAGTTCACTGCTAGAAAATTAAACTATGCATTTGAGAGACATCCACCTCAAAAAACCATAGTAGAAAATTAGAAAACCTCCCGGAAATAACATTGAGAACAACAGTAATTCCAGAAGATCAGGCTAACATAACATTATGAGTTACTGCGGTTAGCTGGTCAGCGGATCTCCTTTCCAGTTTCTGTTTAGGAGGGCATCTTTCACTTGGACATTCTTTGGTCCTTAAAATTTTTTGTAATCACACTTATTTTTATTTACACAGCTTTTATTTTCTTAAATTCACAATTTGCACTTTGATAGACAACCTTATCTGATTTTCTTTCAACCTGTTGTTGAAAATGCAGAACATTTCTTAATTTGCATATATATACTGTATAAATCTATACTAATAAAAGGCAAAGCTCTCACTCACTCGTCACTAATTCTCCAACTTCCCATGTAGGTAGAATGCTAAAATTTGGCAGCCTTATTCCTTACAGCTTACTTACAAAAGTTAAGCAGGTTTCATTTCGAAATTCTACGCGTAACAGTCATAACGGTCGATAACGTCCGCCATATTGAACTTTTTTATTTATGGCCCCATCTTCATGAAATTGGGTAGGCGGCTTCCCTGCACTAACCGAAACCGATGTACGTACTTATTTCGTTGATATGACGCCACTGTCGGCCGCCATATTGAACTTTCCAACATCACTAATTCTCCAATTTCCCGTGTAGGTAGAAGAGTGACCCCATTTTCACGAAATTTGGCAGGTGGCTTCCCTGCACTAACCGAAACCGATGTACATACTTATTTCGGTGGAATGACGCCATTGTCGGCCGCCATATTGAACTTTCCATCGTTCTTTGTTACTTATGGGCCCATCTTAAAGAAATTTGGTACGTGGGTTCCCAACGCTAACCGAATCCTACTTACGTACATATATACGTCCATAGCCTGCAGCTCAGTCACCGTGTGAGGCGGCGTTGGGTCCCCCATCCCAACGCCTCCCACGTTGTTGGCTGCCTGCCTATATAAGGCCATCTGTCGCTCCAGTCTCTACATTCCCTTCCTTGCTTCGCCACGGGATTCATGTCTCCCTGCTGATAACTACAGCCTTTTTGTTTAATCCACGGCTTCTCCGCTGTTTTATTGTTCATTTATTACGATTATAGTTATTATGTAGGTATTTTAGACTTACTTTACATTGTTCAGGTGCCCATTTCCTTTATCGTTCCAACCGTACCCCGATTAACATGTCTATCGAGTCGATCACCATCGATCAGAGAACTGTCACTTACCGAGTGGTTTCCATGCTCGGAGATGGCACCTGCCTTTTCCATTCTCTTTGTGACATATTGCACGGCCATATCAGGCTCACTCTTGATATCCGGAGGAACATTGTGTCTTATGTATTGAATGACTGGGACAGGTTCAAGGTGTGGACTGATGACGATACAGGAGATAATTATACTACACAGGAGCACTAGAAGAGTGAAATGCTTAAGCCCTTCACCTATGGTTCTGCATGTGAGTTGATGGCTGCCGCAGAATTGTTAGGTTGTCGCTTTCAAGTGTACTGAAATGGCCAAACATTTTACACCTTTCGACAACCGCCAATGCCTCTTAAACATCTTAGATTCACAGGTGACGATTTCAGTAGTGACACTTTGATGTTTATGAATGTTTAAACTCTCAAAAGCTGGATGTGAAGTTATCGATGAAACCGGCTGTATACTTACAACGCTTAAAAAATGCAGAATGTCTCTTCAAAACAACAAGTCCTACAAATACTGTCGTAATTGAAACAAACCATGAAACTCAAACCGATTATGACAGCAGCAATCAAAGCTGTGAGATTTGAGGCAAGATTACTGTTCACATGGCCAACTGTAAATTGCATGCTCAACAGTAAGCTCAGCGCACAGCTTGGTCATATTACAACCGGAGGGCTGAACTGACAATGTGGTATACAAAGAGATCCTTAACAAATAATTATTGGTATATTTTCAATCAGTTTAAAAAGGTTTAATTTTCTTCTTAATAAAAATTTTAAGCCAGTACTTCGCTGCTGCGAAGCGCGGGTATTTTGCTAGTATATATATATATGGCAGCAACACTCATAACAGTGACAAAACAATTACATTTACAATCATGTTACGTTATTTTCAAAATGTTTCCTTTTCTTTTTCTATTTTGCTAGTGTATATATATATATATAAATATATATGTATATATATATATATATATATATATATACATACAGTGGGATGCAAAAGTTTGGGCAACCTTGTTAATAGTCATTATTTTCCTGTATAAATCGTTGGTTGTTACGATAAAAATGTCAGTTAAATATATCATATAGGAGACACACACAGTGATATTTGAGAAGTGAAATGAAGTTTATTGGATTTACAGAAAGTGTGCAATAATTGTTCAAACAAAATAAGGCAGGTGCATAAATTTGGGCACCACAAAAAAGAAATGAAATCAATATTTAGTAGATCCGCCTTTTGCAGAAATTACAGCCTCTAAATGCTTCCTGTAGGTTCCAATGAGAGTCTGGATTGTGGTTGAAGGTATTTTGGACCATTCCTCTTTACAAAACATCTCTAGTTCATTCAGGTTTGATGGCTTCCGAGCATGGACAGCTCTCTTTAACTCACACCACAGATTTTCAATTATATTCAGGTCTGGGGACTGAGATGGCCATTCCAGAACGTTGTACTTGTTCCTCTGCATGAATGCCTTAGTGGATTTTGAGCAGTGTTTCGGTCGTTGTCTTGTTGAAAGATCCAGCCCGGCAGCTTCAGCTTTGTCACTGATTCCTGGACATTGGTCTCCAGAATCTGCTGATACTGAGTGGAATCCATCGTCCCTCAACTTTGACAAGATTCCCAGTCCCTGCACTGGCCACACAGCCCACAGCATGATGGAACCACCACCATATTTTACTGTAGGTAGCAGGTGTTTTTCTTGGAATGCTGTGTTCTTTTCCTCCATGCATAACGCCCTTGTTATGCCCAAATAACTTAATTTTAGTTTCATCAGTCCACAGCACCTTATTCCAAAATGAAGCTGGCTTGTCCAAATGTGCTTGAGCATACCTCAAGTGGCTCTGTTGTGCTGTGGGCGGAGAAAAGGCTTCCTCTGCATCACTCTCACATACAGCATCTCCTTGTGTAAAGTGCGCCGAATGGTTGAACGATGCACAGTGACTCCATCTGCTGCAAGAGATGTTGGAGGTCTTTGGTGCTGGTCTGTGGGTTGACTCTGACTGTTCTCACCATTCGTCACTTCTGTCTATCCAAAATCTTTCTTGGTCTGCCACTTCGAGCCTTAACTTGAACTGAGCCTGTGGTCTTCCATTTCCTCAATATGTTCCTAACTGTGGAAACAGACAGCTTAAATCTCTGGGACAGCTTTCTGTATCCTTCCCCTAAACCATGATGGTGAACAATCTTTGTCTTCAGGTCATTTGAGAGTTGTTTTGTGACCCCCATGTTGCTACTCTTCAGAGAAAATTAAAGGAGGAGGGAAACTTACAATTGACCCCCTTAAATACTCGGATTCACCTGTGTATGTAGGTCAGGGGTCACTGAGCTTACCAAGCCAATTTGAGTTCCAATAATTAGTTCTAAAAGTTTTGGAATCAATAAAATGACAACAGTGCCCAAATTTATTCACCTGCCTGATTTTGTTTGAACAATTATTGCACACTTTCTGTAAATCCAATAAACTTCATTTCACTTCTCAAATATCACTGTGTGTATCTCCTATATGATATATTTAACTGACATTTTTTATCGTAACAACCAACGATTTATACAGGAAAATAATGACTATTAACAAGGTTGCCCAAACTTTTGCATCCCACTGTATATGCACAAATGTCTCAGTCTATGGAGTGAGCAATCAATAAAACCATTCATTCCCTTCACCCGTCACCTTACTCTTAATATGCAGAATTCTGTCATCTTAACCAATCTGCCACTGCCACCAGTAACTTTGTATACATGTCAGTTACTCCATTATTCAAAACCAAGCTTCATTCTTAGGGGTCTTCTACGGGTTTTCCCATTGATCTTATCACCTCTTCATAATGGGGGGTATGTCTTTCTCACTAGTTTGTTCTCACTTTTTAAGGGGGTGCTTATTACTCATTTACTTCATTTTAACCTTAGTAACTACTTTGGTGGCTCCTATTAACATGAGGCAAAACACCTCACGTTCCTAAGCTTAAAAGAACATTTAGTTAACCCTTTAGTTATATTCAACTGTTTTCCTTTTGTTTCAATTATGCATTGTTACAACTTCATTTAAGTATATAGTCATAATAGATTGTGAAAGATTACATATTAATTAAAAATTCCATAAACTCTACTTTTTTCTCACCACATTTTAACAAGAAATTATAAGACATTTGCCATGAGAGAAGATCATTCAGTCCATCAAGCTCATTTGATTATCTGAGAGCTCCGTTGTTCAGTCCTAATCTTACACAATTACAGCTAAATGCAGGAAAAGACAGAACATCTGGTAGTCACATCAGCCAAGATGGGACAGAACATCAACAAGATAAAGACCAAGTTCAAGAGAATCAATTCCAAAAAATGACAACACATTGAGAGTGGAGGGAGACTCCCTTGAAAAAGTGGACTCCATTGCATACCTAGTAAGCATGGTGGATAAATAGGGAGGGACAGACAGAGATGTCAACATTATACTGGGGAAGGCAAGGGTGACTTCTGTATTACTGAAAAATGTTTGGTCTTCAATAGAGATATACAAACATCAACAAAACTGATGATCTTCATTGAAAGATTAGACCACTTCTATTGTATGATGAAGAAATAATGGAGAATAACCAAAAGGATGTCACTGAGGCTCCAAATTTTTGATAACTGTCTGTGAAGGATCCTCAACATACAACGGGTCTGACAAAATATGAAATGAGGACGTTTGGCAGAACGCAGGACAAGATTTAGTCAATAAGCAGATCTGGAGAAGAAAGTGGGACTGGATTGGATATACCTCAAGAAAGACCTTCTTCCAAGACCAGCTGGCAGGCTTTGACCTCTGACCTGGAATCCTCAGGCAGACCAAGAAATAACTGGAAGTGTAACACAGAAACAGAACTAAAAGAGAATGGCACCTGATGGAAGGAAATGGGAAAGATAGACTAGAGTGTAACCTGCTGGAGAAGAGGTACTGATGGCCTTATGCTTCACATGGAGCTTTAGGATTAAGTAAATTAAGTAAGATGTTACCCTCAATATCTCATCCAGAGGATGTTAAGTTTCTGAAAGTTTCTGCCTCAATTATGTGACTTAATAGCTTATTCAAAATTCCCAAGATAGATAGATAGATAGATAGATAGATAGATAGATAGATAGATAGATAGATAGATAGATAGATAGATAGATAGATAGATAGATAGATACTTTATTAATCCCAAGGGGAAATTCACATAATATTAAGACTTCAGTCTTAAATGCAGGTCCCATTTGGTTGTCCTTGAATGTGTGCTTTGCTGTTTAACCAAAGGAGTTTTTCAGGATCAACTCTAAAGACTTGAATTAAGACCCTTCTGTTTAAGACTAAGAAGGTTACTGACCTTGGCAAAGCAGAACATATCCTTGGGATCCAAAATGCACATTGCTGCGCTGTTCCACTCAACTTCTTAAAACTAAGATTGTTCTTTTGTAATGGATGCAATGAAAACTGGACACATAAGTCCAGATGTGGTCTCACTAGTGCAATATAGAGTCTTAGCATCACATTTTCTAATTTATACTCAACATTGTTCATACAATAATGTAACAGTTTACTATTTTCCTTTCTACCTGCTTCTATACATTGCCTAGTCAGTGAAATCCTAAGTCGCATTCAGAGGTTGAGTCATGTAAGACATTGTGTCCTAGCCTAGTATTTATAGACTAGCAGTGCTACCAATTGTAAGAGCGACAACAGAACAAGAGAAAGATTTGGAGATCCACCCCGTATACTTGACAAAAGGAAGGCTGCAGTGCAACAGAGGAATCTCTTAAGACTGAGTCTAGCACACGTTGCCTGACTAATGACAGGAATATGGTAGTTTTATAGTGGGTCGGTAGGAAGACGCATGTTTCTGAGGCCAGAAGTGATGAGAGGCCTGGGAGCAGATGGGAGTTCTTTGGAAGTGGGACCAGAAGTGTCTTTAGGTGGGTTTTGCTTCTAGGGATGTGCAGAAGAAGGAAGAGAGGCGCTAGTACCTGCTGTCAACCTTTGGTCCGGCGTTACCACACACTTAGTCAAGCCCATCAAGTGCAGGTGTGTGACACTATCTAAAACAAGCTGAAATCTAAGTGATCAACATAGACCTCAAGCGGATTAAGACTTAACACTTGCTGTGCATCACCTATTGGAATGCAGTTTGCAATGCATTTTAAGTGCCATTGTCTGACATTCAGTCCAGGATGAAAAGTGGAACGGATAGTGAAAGGACAGCGATGGACTGGCATCCTGACCAGGTTGGAGGAATTGGTCTCTTGCCAGGAATGGGGGGCCAGAGAAATGGAAGGACCAGTAGAGTTAGCCTGTTCAGAATATATACTCCCCCGATACGCTTGAGGGAAGAACCCTTTTTCCAGACAAGGGGGAACTCTAGGAATCATAGCCCTGTGGGACAGGCCTGCTGGGTGTCATGGATGCTGCCAGGGGGAGCTGCAGGGATGGACCATCTCTACTTTATGACACTTCAGCCTGACCTGGATGTACCTCCTCCATACTTTGCCGAAACACCAGAGGTGCTTCCAGGGTCTGGCTTAAAATGGAGCCCTCCACCTTGCCTTAGGGATTCAGAGTTGGGAGGCAGCAGACAACACCTATGTGGAGAAAGAGGAGTCAGGAGGAAGAGAAGAAAGAGGAAGGATTCACTGTCCCGATATATACAGTGTTGTGTAAAGGTACTTGGAGAAAGCAAACTAGCAGGCAGTGTGTGTAGTGGTTAAGGCTTTGGACTTCAAACCCTGAAGTTGTGGGTTCAAATCCTGTTAGTGACACTGTTAGACTATGAGCAAGTCACTTCTTCTGGCTGGGGTCACATTGGAAATTCAAAAGAAATCTAAACAATTTTACCATAGATGTTGTAAGTCACCTTGGGTAAAGGTATCACCCAAATAAGTTAACGTAAGCTAAAATCATTATATTTGAACACATGAATATTGATGTCAGTTGTGTCCAGGGTTTGGGGCTCACTGATGCTCTTATTTTCCACAGCATGTAGTAATAAAACAACAACCATTTGTATTTTTAAAAAGCATTGCATTTTTCATTCCAAGAGATGCCACATCACAAACATTAATAACAGCAACAACAACAACAACATTTATTTATATAGCACGTTTTCATACAAATCATGTAGCTCAAAGTGCTTTACAAGATGAAGAAAGAAAAAAGAAAAATATAAAAATAAGATTAGGGAATAAAGTAATAAAGAATAAAGTAAGGTCTGATGACCAGGGACAACAGCAAAAACAAAAAAAAAAAACAACAGGGATGGAGAAAAAAACAAAATCTGCAGGGGTTCCGAGGCCACGAGACCACCCAGCCCCCATTCTATATAACGTAAATGATCGAAATCAGTCCTCATGGTTTACAGACTTCACGTTTAAGAATTAGATGATGATGGTCATGTGGACTTCTGGCCTTTAATCCATCAATGTAGGGACTGCACAGAGCTTTGATCAGGTGGTGGTGGCGCAAATCGGCAACACAGAAAACCGGGAAAGTAAACAGCAGAGAAAGTAGGGGTTAGTATGGATTTCGGAGCCACCATGAATGATAATGATAATTAAATGCATATACAGAGTATCAGGATTAAACTGAAATGAAGCTATGAGAAAGCCATGTTAAAATAATGTGCTTTTAGCAGTTTATTAAAGTGCTCCACCGTATTAGCCTGGCGAATTCCTATCGGTAAGCTATTCCAGATCTTAGGTGCATGACAGCAGAAGGCTGCCTCACCACTTCTTTTAAGTTTAGCTCTTGGAATTCCAAGCAGACATTCATTTAAAGATCTAAGGTTACGACTTGAAGTGTAAGGTGAGAGGCATTCTGAAATATAGGATGGAGTGGATTATTTAAGGCTTTGTAAACCATAAGCAGTATTTTAAAGTCAATTCTGAATGACACAGGTAACCAGTGTATTGACATCAAAACCGGAGAGATGTGTTCGGATTTTATTTTCCTAGTTAAAATTCTGACAGCTGCATTCTGCACTTGTTGCAGTCAAGTGATGTCTTTTTTGGGTGGTCCTGAGAGGAGTGCATTTCAGTAATCTGGTCGACTGAAAACAAACGCGTGAACTAATTTTTCAACATCTTGCAAAGTTATAAGGGTTCTAACTTTTGCTATATTTCTTAAGTGAAGAAATGCTGTCCTAGTGATCTGATTAATATGTGATTTAAAATTCAGGTCAGAGTCAATCATTACCCTTAAATTCTTCACCTCTGTCTTGACTTTTAAGCTTAATGGATCAAGCTTATTTCTAAAGCATAGCATTGCTTTTACGAATCCCACACCAAATGGCATATAACAGAGACTGTCACACACGAGTGCTTGGGGAACAGCGGATTGACCCAGGTTGTTACGGAAAACGTGCCGCGAGGGGTCTACAACGGAGTACTAACCTCTCTTTCTTTCCTTCTTCAGAAAGCCCGAGGCCTCAGAGACATAAGCAAACGCCATGACGGCTATACGAAGCACGCGCTTCCGGGTCTATTTAATCCCTCCGATAACCCTTGATGACATCAGTTCCCAGAATCCATCACCAGTACCCAGCACCCTGCACATCAATCTCCGGTCCGGCCTCATAAAAAGCCCGTCCATTTCTCCCCTCATTTGTCTTTTTGCTTTCTATGTTTGTAAAAGCGATTGACTGCTGGTTTTTTCTGTTTCAGTATATGGGGCGGAAGACCCCAAAACTTACAACGTGTCTTGTCTTATGTTACAAGACACTGCAACCAAATGGACAAAGGGATACTCATTTTGTGAAGGTGGGTGTGTGTCACAGTGCACTTTTCCACATTAAACTGTATTTCCAAGTGTTCTCCAAGTTTTGAGGATTATTCAGGTCTTTTTGAGTTGTTTTTATTGCCTCCTCAGTATTTGCTATCCCGTTGGGATTTCACTGGTTTATTAAATATACCAAAACCAAAGTCATTAATGTTATTTATTAAAAGGGACAGACCCCAGAGGGACTCCACTAATGTCCTCACCCGATGCTGGACATTCTCCTCGTATCTGTTCTCTTTGTTTTTGGACAGTCAAACAACTTGAAATTTCAAAATGACCTCTGATGCAAATGGTATCTAGTTTTAGAATTCATTTTCTGTGCCTAATTGTGTCAAAGGTATTTTGAAACTCTTAGCAAAGTACATTTTATACTTTGCTCCTTGTGTTCTTCACTGTTACATCTTTTTTGTAATATGGAGACCAAAACTGTGAAAAGTATTTCAGATGAGACCTCACACATGCTATATAATATTAAAGGATTAGTTTGGTAGTTTTTAAAGTCAAAGTTACTTCTGCACAATCGTGGTATATATTCATTTTCAAAATGACTTTGCATGTAAAAGTGAACCCTATTTATACATGGGGAAAAAAAGAAAAAAAGAAACAACTAGCCTGCTCTTGTGGTTTATAATGAAGCTAATGAGTCCTGGAGTCCCAATGTGAAGAAAAGCTTTAAAACTTGCTGAATATGTCCACTTGGTAGTAGCAAAGGTTTTTCGATTTAAGAAAATGTTTCTGGAGCATGCTTATCATGACAAAAATAAACTGGAAAGAATGCATTTTATCAGATTCTTGGCACTATTTTCTTGAGGTAAGGCTATGTTTCTTGTTCACTTCTCTGCTTACAGTGGCCACTGCAGGTAGAGGAATGACAGCCCGTGGCCTGCCATGTGCATACATGATAAAAAATGAAGAAAGCAGAGTGCGCGATAGATAGAGCCGACTGGAGCACCACAAACCCATTATCACATTTTTCAATGCACGACGAGTTTTTGTTGCTGAGGAATGAAACAAGTAAGGACAGTGAAAATTCACTGACACTCACTAATGCCAATTGATCTGTAAACACAAGGATGTGATGATCCGGAAGCCATGAACCCAACACCGTCGGTAATGTTACCGATGAGCTCAGCAGTGAGGCACAACAATGGAGCAAGGGGATGGTGCAAAAAGGTGCCAAGTGCTTTTATTGAAAACAACCAACAAAACAAAGTCCAAATTAAATAAATGTAGTGCATTCAAAGTCATTAAATAAATAATCCACAAAAACAGAGGTGAAATTGTGGAGGTGAAAAAATTCAATAAATAGAAAAACAAAATCCTTTAAAACAATGAGGTTAAAATAACTTTGGAAGCAGTCCCTTTAAAAACAACACAGCCCGGTGACTTCTTTACCTGGCGACTCCCCTGCTTCTCCCATATGGGCTTCTCAACAGGAGAGTCGCCCTTCCTGCAGCTGACCTCACTACTATCCGGTTGCCTTCCGTTCCCTGGCTCCGTACAGCTACTTTACTGGACCGAGACTTGGGTTCCTCAATGGCCAGGTCACTCACGTTAAGGCTCACCTTCCCGAGACTTCACGACTCCCGCTGCCATCTCGGCCTTACGTGGCCAGCCACCCTCCTTCTCCGGTCACTCCAACTCCTTGATCACTCAGCTGGAGCGACCGCTTCCTTCTGCCCCACCTAGTGAAGGCCAAACACCCCTGCGAGGGCTCGCTTTCCAGCTGCCTGCCTGCCAGCCTTCACTCGCTCGCTCACTCGCTCTCTCTCTCTCTCTTTCTCTAAATCACACTGGCTTTCTCTGCACTGCTTCCTGCCCTTCTTCCTGCAACCTACGTTTTTCTTTCTCTTTCCTTTTTTTCTTCTTCCTTCTTTCTTCCTTACCAAAACCTGTTCACGCTTCTATTTATGAAGAGGACATGGCAGCTGCAGCAATTAGCAGCCTTGGGAACAATTACAGATGTGGATGGTTTCTCACCTGTGCACTTAGGCGAGATACGCCCACACCACGAATTCCCCTGGGACTGCTTCAGCCACTCAACCACCATGCCCCCTTGCTAAGATGCAAGCGCAGCAATCATTTATTTAAAACTGGCCTCTTGACGTGAGCTGTGGACCACAAAGGGAGAACATGAAGACTCCAAGTAGATGTTGTGAGGCAGGAAAGACAGCTCTGAGCTACCGCTCTGCCTGTGCTAAAACATCTGTACAGAACTTACTAAATTTGACCCTGATAATGGTGAATTGGCATTGCTAACTTGACCCTAGTGAGTGTGTGTGTGATGGACTGATGCCCTGTCTGGGGATTACTTCTACCTTGCACCCAATGCTTGTTGGAATAGGTGCCAGCTGTACCATCTATCACCCTGTCTTTTAAGTTGGTTAAGAAGATGGCTGGATGGATGCGAATAACTTCTGCCCTTCTTATCACTTGATTGATAGATTGCTACTAGTGTTAATCAGCGAATTTCACTAAAGCGTTATCTGCAGTGAATTTTCTACATTTACATTTGGCCTTGTTCATTGAAATATTTCCTAATAATTTGGCCATTTTTTTAATACCAGTGCCCCATAATGCTTTGCGAAGTCAGTGAGACGTATCGGCCAACACTGATGGGACCGCCCCCTGGGTATGTAATGCTTATCATTTGCATTACAGACTCTATGGGATGAGTTATCTGTGCTTGTAGCCAAATTGGCAGGTCGATCTCCGAGTTCCACGCCAACATAAGAGAAGGAGACGCATGCCCTTTACATGCATAATAATTAGCCACGTGGTGCAGCAAGAGGGAAAACGAACCTTGAAGAAGCCTGTCACAAACAGAGGAGACTCTATGAAATAATCACAAAAACAAAAGATTTATTACTATTTACAAGATGTTTCTATCTTTTTGATGGAAGAAAAAGTGCAAAGCATCACCACAGACAGTTTGGAGAGCCTTCAGCGTGACTTCAAAAAACAGAATGAGCCAGAGCTTCAATCATGACACGCCACTTTGAATTTTATGCCTTTAAAAGGCCTGCATATTTTTTCTGACTTTTGATTACATTTTTGGCATTTCCAGTTTGTTTTGATGAAATCTATGATCGTGTGTCTCTGACTGCATACTTTCTTCTTTGATCACACAGAGTTTTGGTGGTGCAGTGGTTGGCACTGCTGCCGCACAGCTCAGGTCATCTTTTTGGCCACAACAATTGGTCCAGTACAGTTGGCAGACGTTTCCTTAGTCCTCAGGGACACTGTAAAGACAACTGCACCATTATAATCCAGTCAAATCTAGTTCAGTTAGTCCTTCCCCATTGTCTTTAATGCAATTTGCCAAGTTAGGCAAATTATCAGAAACATTTCCGTGATTCTGGGTATCTCACGGTGAAGTGAACTCGTCAATGTTTGCTCATCACTAATTGCTACATGCCTGTTCAATATTCTCTCAGTAAAGCACAGCCATGCAATATCAATCTTACTACAGCAGGCAGTATCTTCCATATTGTAAATGACTATAGGCAATTGTGTAACTTTCTTCAGTTATTATTTTCAAGGTGTGGACAGAACTGAGTTAGCAATTCACATTTGGCCATCCAAACTAAATGCCAATAACAGTGCTTGATGATGACTTTCTAAGGTAAATCCACCACTCTGGAGCTAAAAGGGTGCCACAGGGTTCAACAAATGGGTAGTTGGGTCTCCTTTTACATATTTGGCTGACGCCTTACAGCATTCATGATACAACTGGCTACAGTTCTTTTCCAATTGGAGCACAGGCAGGTCACATGACTTGCTGCTGGTCATACACTGTCAGTACTGGGATTTGAACCCACAACCTCAGGGATTGAGGTCCAAAGTCTTAACCACTACTCCACACTTACCTGCCTTTTAAACTTGTTTGCCTTTTGCTTTTCACCTGGTGGATATGCTGTCTTGTAATATATATGTGTGATCTCAAGATGTGAATCAATACCTTATAACATTTTTGGCTTGAAAAATAAATGTATTTGTTAAGTTTTAAGGCTTTGGGACTTTGGTACAGAATACAGTTAGGTCCATAAATATTTGGACAGAGACAACTTTTTTCTAAATTTGGTTCTGTACATTACCACAATGAATTTTAAATGAAACAACTCAGATGGAGTTGAAGTGCAGACTTTCACCTTTAATTCTGTGGGTTGAACAAAAAGATTGCATAAAAATGTGAGGCAACTAAAGTATTTTCTAAGACAATCCCTTCATTTCAGGTGCTCAAAAGTAATTGGACAATTGACTCAAAGGCTATTTCATGGGCAGGTGTGTTCAAGTCCGTCGTTCTGTCATTATCAATTAAGAAGATAAAAGGCCTGGAGTTGATCTGAGGTGTGGTGCTTGCATTCTGTGAACAGACAACATGTGGTCAAAGGAGCTCTCCAAGCAGGTGAAAGAAGCCGTCCTTAAGCTGCGAAAACAGAAAAAACCCATCTGAGGAATGGCTACAATATTACGAGTGGCAAAATCTACAGTTTGGTACATCCTGAGAAAGAAAGCAAGCACTGGTGAACTCAGCAACGCAAAAAGACCTGAACGTCCACGGAAGACAACAGCGGTGGATGATCACAGAATCATTTCCATGGTGAAGAGAAACCCCTTCACAACAGCCAAACAAGTGAACAACACTCTCCAGGGGGTCGGTGTATTGATATCCAAGTCTACCATAAAGAGAAGACTGCATGAAAGTAAATACAGAGGGTGCACTGCAAGGTGCAAGCCACTCATAAGCCTCAAGAATAGAAAGGCTAGATTGGACTTTGCTAAAGAACATCTAAAAAGCCAGCACAGTTCTGGAAAAACATTCTTTGGACAGATGAAACCAAGATCAACCTCTACCAGAATGATGGCAAGAAAAAAGTATGGAGAAGGCGTGGAACAGCTCATTATCCAAAGCATATCACATCATCTGTAAAACACGGTGGAGTCAGGCAGTGTGATGGCTTGGGCGTGCATGGCTGCCAGTGGCACTGGGACACTAGTGTTTATTGATGATGTGACACAGGACAGAAGCAGCCGAATGAATTCTGAGGTGTTCAGAGACATACTGTCTGCTCAAATCCAGCTAAATGCAGTCAAATTGATTGGGCAGCGTTTCATGATACAGATGGACAATGACCCAAAACATACAGCCAAAGCAACCCAGGAGTTTATTAAAGCAAAGAAGTGGAAAATTCTTGAATGGCCAAGTCAGTCACCTGATCTTAACCCAATTGAGCAGGCATTTCACTTGTTGAAGACTAAACTTCTGACAGAAAGGCCCACAAACAAACAGCAACTGAAAGCCGCTGCAGTAAAGGCCTGGCAGAGCTTTAAAAAGGAGGAAACCCAGCATCTGGTGATGTCCATGAGTTCAAGACTTCAGGCTGTCATTGCCAGCAAATGGTTTTCAACCAAGTATTAGAAATGAACATTTTATTTCCAGTTATTTAATTTGTCCAATTACTTTTGAGCCACTGAAATAAAGGGATTGTGTTAAAAAATACTTTAGTTGCCTCACATTTTTATGCAATCGTTTTGTTCAACCCACTGAATTAAAGCTGAAAGTCTGCACTTCAACTGCATCTGAGTTGTCTCATTTAAAATTCATTGTGGTAATGTACAGAACCAAAATTAGAAAAACGTTGTCTCTGTCCAAATATTTATGGACCTAACTGTAGCTCCATTAAAACACGTATGAGTGGGAAACTTGTTTTTTAAAATGAGTAAAATATGGTCATCTTTAGAATGTGGAAAAGTAGTATATGACTCGATTGTGAAGAAATAACTTTGACTTGAAAAATACTGAACTGATCCTTTGAAGGATAACCTCTCTGGCCTTGTAATCCAAGTAATGCACAATAATTATTTTCTGATTGTGGACACTTATAGTTACATATTTTGACTTTATCCAAATTGACTTGACAATATTTGAGAATCAATAGGTGACATTTCTTTTTCTGATTCAAACACAGGTAGGTGAGGTGACTTGCTCAAAGTCACTCAGTGTCAGCGGTGGGACATGAACCCACAACCTCAGAGTTTGAGGTCTGAGTCCTTAACCACCACCACACACTGATTGTGGTGGCTCTTTCATTACATGTACTTTCTAGCTCCAAACTTTCCAATGACTGAAACGAAGGGGCTGTGAAGCACAGGAACTTTATAGGGTGGTCCAGATCTAATTATGCAATTTTCATTATGCTATAACAACGTGCAGCGCAGGATGTTAGAGGAATTTGGAGTGCAGTGCATAGGAACACAATCTTGACAACGAAATGTTTGACCGGACTGGTAGCGCCAATCACCCGAAATTGTGTTGTTTTCCTGCATTGCATTAAGAGTTGCATAATTAGATCTGGGCCACCCTGTATTGACTCTTTCAACCTTATTTGCATGAAAACCTTTAGCACTATACACTTTAAATTTACCAGTAGAGTTGGAGTAGTTACTCAGGGAAAGTAGTCCATTACAAATGATCAATTACTTCTCTCAGACTGTAATGGGATTACTTTACTGATTTCTTCCTGGAGAAAGCAGTCCCATTCCTAATTACCTTTCTTTTAGGTTACTCTCTAAAGTCAAGAAAATAAATACCAATCTGAAAGTAAAAGGATGACTGCCAAATGTACTTTAAATATTGTAATAATAAGGTCATATCTTATATATAAATATCTACACGTGGAAGTGTGTGTGTCTGTCTGTCTTGGAAGTGAGAGGTGGAATTGGGGTAAGGCCTCCACCTCCGAGGAAACACAAGCAAGGCCAGCACGATGGCAAAATGAAACTTCCGAAGAAAGAGTCACACGCTTAGCGGCTAATACAGACGCGAGGCGAGTACATCGGCAAAACGAAACCTCCAAAGAAAGACAGTTGCTTAGCCATTAATGCACAAGCGATGCAAGCACTTCAGCAAAACAAAACCCCCTAGGAAAGAGATGCCTTTCAATTACCTGACATCTCTACATTTCAGTTTGTTTTCTGATAGTTTCAATAGTTTCTAGGATGACCAGTCACCATTCAGGGGCAGGATATAGAAGGGGAGTAAAGCTATAAGTACCTGGGGCACACTGGACTGGTCTGATGTGCTGTACAACAAGGACCAGAGCCTACTGGGCTTGCTATGGAGGCTCAGGTCTTTTGATGAGGTCCTTACCTCATTTGGACTTGGACACTGAACTTACCTTTTAAGTGGTAGTCCCAAGATGGGCCTTAAAAGCAATTCCACAATTTTGATACAAGTGTACAACACATGAACTTAGCTAAAGTAAGTAGGGATGAATATCATTTTACTTGAAATGATGATCCCCAGTATTTTTTAGTTGTTTGTGAACTTATAATACCAATGTAATGAAAAGGACATGTTTTTACTTTAGCGTATTCAACTGTTGCATTGAAAGTCCAGACTCCTTCTTGCATTATTGAATTTTGCTTTTCCTTTGTAACTGTCCACAGCCACATAAGAGTGCCATCTGCTTTAGACGACTTGTTATTCATCCTGGCCTGTCTCCTGTAACATATTGAAAACAACAACTAACTGTAAGAAAATGTTTAGGTTTGTCGTCACATGGAGTCGGACAGGCGCCACAATGGGTTGAAGACAAACTTCCCTGCTGTCAGCTAGAGTACTAATCTTTACATCATAATCATGTACGTTTACATTCATGTTCACTACTGATGAGTGAAATGATTCGCCTGAAATGTGTCTCTCTTCACTTTAACATTTGTGAAATAACTTGTGTTTCGCTTCCACCTTCACACTAGAAGGAAAGTGTGCAGTTCCTGTCTGAAAACATTTTCATGCCTTCATTCCACCTGTCATTTATAGTGTTTAAATAAAGAAATCACCAGGAGTGTGCATATCCTCAACTAGGATAAGGCGCTTGCTAGGTAGTGGGGTGGTGAGTCATCATAAAGTCATAAAGTCATCTCTGATGGAGGGTCACAGGAATCATTGGGTAGAGGGGTCCTTTCATCAGATTGGCTGGCCCAGCACTGTCTCAGTTGTGGAAGGGCCAATAGGGGAGGCAACTAGATGGCCGAGGTCTCCAAGACTGTGAACAAATCAAAATCATATTATGTGATATCATCTACTGTTGAATTGTGCTCTCTACTTGTAATAGTTCTATTGCACTATTATATTATTTTGAGCATCACTTGTGTTTTGTTCTGTGTATTGTGTTGTACTGACCCCCTTTTTTTGACACCCACTGCACGCCCAACCTGCTTGGAAAGGGTCTCTTTTTGAACTGCCTTTCCCGAGGTTTCTTCCATTTTTTCCCAACAAGGATTTTTTAGGGAGTTTTTCTTTGTCTTCTTAGTAAATCAAGACTGGGGGGCTGTCAAAAGTCAAGGCCTGTTAAAGTAATTGCAGCACTCCTTGTGTGATTTTAGGCTATATAAAAAATTGTATTGCATTGTATGTATTGTATTTTATACAAAATTGTGTGTTTTGCTGTGCTCAATGCAAACCACTTTCATTCCACGTGTGTCTGCCTGTCATTTGAAGATCTCTAGTGGAAAAAGAAATCACAAGTGAATCATCTGATTAAATTAGACTTCGGCCTATCTAACCCAAGCAGCACTTCTCCCTCTACAATTTCCAAATCACTAAGTACGTCCTTGGCATAACTGTGAGAGAGAGACGGTCATGCATCTTTGACTCTTCAATATTTTTGGGCTTTGATTCAGTTTGTTTGGTGTGTCCGTCCACCACAAGAAACATCTGAGAGTGCAGTGTTTTTCAACCAGTATGCTGCAGCACAGTTGTGCTTTTAATCAGTGCCTGGAAAATAATAGTGTAGTACACTTGGATCTAAACCTGAGAAGAATGAGCTTGTTGGGCAGTCGAGTCCTGTCAGAGGAGGTTTCATGGTTGCCAATATTCAAAAATGTACTTTGCATATTGTTATTATTTATGAATATTATCAATAATACATTATTTAAAGTGTAACTTAATTCCTGCTTGTCTTTTACTACACCTAATTGCCTGAGGTTATACATGTAGAAGGGAAGGTGGGTAGAAGTTATATTGTACAGTACCTTATAAACAGTGGTAAGCCTGTAAGATTTGAGGCTTTATGACAAAGGCTACATATTAATAATACAAAAAGGGAAAGTAGAGTTATATAGAACTCTACCAAGACAAAACAAAGTCCATTTGTGACCAATTAGCTGATTGAACATGATCTGCTGTTCCATATAACTTTGGTATCATCTAAAAACTTAACCAGCTTGCTGATTATATTCTTGTCCAGTATTTTGTCCTTGTATGTGTTGTGAAAATAGTAATGGCCCCCAGCACTGATCCTTGAGAGAAATGAGCTCTAACATCACCTAATTCTGAAGGGGTTCACCTTACCATCACCCTTTGTTTCCTGATTTTGTATCCACCTACAGACCGCACCGAATTCCAACTTGATTTAGTTTGAATGCTAGTCTCTCATGTGCTACCTTATCAAAAGCCTTGTAAAAATCAAGATAAATAAAATCATATGCACCTCACTTCTTTTATCCTTATGGTGCTTCCACATAGAACTCCAGCATATTAACGAAACATTTTCCTCATCTGACCCCACGCTGAACATTTGCTAATAATGCTGTTCAAGACATGAGCTGCTTGATCTTTTCCTTAATAGTTGCTTCCATTAATTTACTTGTGATGCACAATAAGCTAACTGGCCTATAGTTACTTGGTTCAGCCCCATCTGCTTTTTTAAATAAGATATGCTAGATTTTAGTATTTCTGATTTTCGCCAGTGTTCAGAGATTTTCGAAAAATATATGCCAAGGGATTAAATATGTACTCACTAACTTCCTTAGGCACTCAAGTATAATTGTTACATGGTCCAAGCAGCAGTTCTCCCTCTATAATTTCTGAGTCACTAATAGCTCCTTAGTAGTCCCTGTTACTTGTGGGACGTTATCGACTTCTTCAGCAATATAAACTTCAAAAAAGTGCAAGTTCAAAGTATTTGCCGTTTCATGTCTGTATTGTTAATTCCTCTTTACTATCACTGATACTCTTCATATCCTTCTTGACTGTTCTTTTACTACTAAAACACTGAAAGAACCTCTTTTGGTCATTTTTCACCTTTTCTGCAATATTCCTTTACAACTGTCCTTCAACCCTTCCCAATGTACATTGTAACATTTGCTCTCATGTTACCCTTCTTAATATTCTTTTCAACTCTTGATATCATGATTTCTCTTTAGACATTTTTCTAGTGGCTGGGTGGGTCCAAGCCTACCCAAGCCCAGTAGTAGCTTTGCCCTGAATACACACCCCCACACTCCCTTATATGGATTATTTGCACAAAGTAAGCCAGTTGTCTAGTAAATGGTGTTTTTTGCTACTGTAGGTCCTCTGGTTAATCACAACCTTTAATTCATTTCTGTATATCTGAGCTTCAAATACCTCCATCCAGCATAAATTATCCTTACTATTAAGAATTCATATAGTACAGGGCCTAACTGAAGTTCTATACATAATCAAATTGTTTGATATATTCATTGTGTTTTATGCATAATATTATCTTTTCTTGCTATTTTATATAATGTTGTGATAGTGTCGTTTAATGAACATTGTACTGTGTTTTGCATAGTTACTATTGTTATATTTATGGATGGAATACAAAGACTACAATACAAAGTTTCTTAGCAAGGTGTGTTGCCTAGCAATAAAGCTCAATTCGATGCAATTCTGTTTAGGGTCACCAGTCAACCTAACCTGCACATTTTTACCAGGTGGGAGGAAAAGCAGATTTTCACTACCATAAATTTGAAACCTTCAGAAACAGAAAGAATAAGCAAAGGTAGCAACAATAAATGCATTCTTGACTTGTCCTCTCAGACAAGCCTCCCTGTTGTCATTGCTTGGCAACTGCAATGACCTGAGGCTCAGTTTCACTCCTTATCAATGACACATTTAAACAGAATCCTTGGCTTTAGTTTCTCCAGTTTTCAAGACATTCCCTCTTCTTGTCATGACCTGATATATTTTTTACATTTGTTTGTAGACATTCTTCACTTTTAAAAAATCAGCAAGGTTTTAGGTGTTTGCAAAGTTTTGGGATTTAGTGGTCACATGTCATTTTAATTTAGTGTTTAAAATAAAATACATTCTTTGACTGCACCATTTTGCATTATGGGCACTGCTATATTGTGCATTTTGTTGGTCTGGTTAACAAGCTGTTCCTAGGTAGTGTGTGATGTGTGATGCCAACAGATAAAAGGTATAAAGGTCAGTGTCGTACAATTGCTGATCATCCAAATTTGTGCATAATTCTAAGAACAAAAGATAGATAGATAGATAGATAGATAGATAGATAGATAGATAGATAGATAGATAGATAGATAGATAGATAGATAGATAGATGTGAAAGGCACTATATAATAGATAGATAGATAGATAGATAGATAGATAGATAGATAGATAGATAGATAGATAGATAGATAGATAGATAGATAGAGCTCTTACCTAGCTGGAATGCCTGTGTTATGAAAGGACCTGGGGACAGGACTTACACAGAGCATTATCTCCCCCAGAGCACTAGATGATAGCCCCTCAGGTTGCAGCAGTGCCTCAGATTTCCACAGGGCTTCATGGGAATGTGGAGCCCTACTTTGCTGGGCTTCTGCCTAACCCTGAAGTGCTTAAACCACGCTAATGGACCAACTCAACCCCTCCCGGATGTAGGATAAAAGCAGCCTGCTCCCACTGCTCCTGGAGCCAGAGTCGAGAGGAAGAGGGATAATGCTTACTGGAGAAGGAGGTGAGGCAGAAGGAGAAAACAGAAATGAAAGGGGAAGGAAGACACAGAGAGGAAGACCAAGTGCTGTGTGCTGAGTTATTTGTGCTTTGTACTGTGTTTGAATTGTGGGAAACGCTTTGGGAAGAGTCTTCCACAGCTGAATAAAAGAAGGTGTGTTGTGTTGAACTTGTGTCTGTGTGTGTTTATGTTGGGTTTGGGAAGCACTATATGATAGATAGATAGATAGATAGATAGATAGATAGATAGATAGATAGATAGATAGATAGATAGATAGATAGATGTGAAGGGCATTATAAGATAGATAGATAGATAGATAGATAGATAGATAGATAGATAGATAGATAGATAGATAGATAGATAGATAGATAGATAGATAGATAGATAGATAGATAGATAGATAGATAGTGTGACCAGTAGGAGGTGTTGCCACCTACTGTTTTGGGGAATTAATAACCCGAATAAGTTGTCTTCCACTGCCCTTCCATTGTAGTGTTGGTCTCCCAGCTGGGTAAGGATCCTTGTTCAGTCCTGGCTGGGTTACAGTAGCAGACATTAAAAAACACAAATATACATATAATAAGGATGATCATAATCTTAAGTATGTTAGCAAAGTAGAGATATACATACAACAAGAATTATCATACTCTTAAGTATGCTATCATAGTAAAAAATACACATTAAGTATATTCATGAAATGTTGGTATTTATTTAGTGAAAAGTCATTAGAATTGCACATACTTACAGTAGTTAGAGTTTCACAGGACAGAATGTCAGTCATTGGCCAAGTGTATTGCACATCGCGTCACTGTCTTGTAAGATCAAGAGCTGATTTACCTTCAGGGTGTTCTGGTTGCGCGCCCAGGATTGTTTAACGTGAGGCCTCAGTATGGTAAAGAATGAGCCTCAAATGACCGTGCGACAGATCAGACACAGTCTTCAGGACGCAGGTGTGTGTGTGTGTCAGTGATGACTATCAGCAGAAAACTTCATGAACAGAAATACAGAGACTACGCTGCAAGATACAAACCACCAGTTAGCCAGAAACACAGGATGGGCAGATCACAGTTTGTGAAAAAGGACTGAAAAGAGCCTGCAGAATTCAGTAAAAAAGGTCTTGTGTGCAGACGAGGCAAAGATGAACCTGTGATGGCAAGAGGAAAGTGTGGAGATGAAAAAGAACTGCCTGAGATCCAAAGCAGACCACTTCATCCGTTAAACATGGTGGCGGGAGTGTTATGGCTTGGGCATGTATGGCTGCCACAGGTTCTGGCGCACTTCTCTTCATTGATGACAGAACTGCTGATGGCAGCCGCACAATGAATTCTGAGGTGTAGAGAAACATCTGATCTGCTCAAGTTCCAGCAAATTCTTCCAGACTCATTGGTTGGCCTTCATCCTACAACAAGATTATGATCCAAAGTTACTACTAAGGCAACCTAGGAGTTTATCAAAGATTAACAGCCAAGCCAGTCTCCTGATTTAAATCCAATTGAGCGGGCCTTTCATATGCTAAAGAGAAAAGATAAGAGGGGAAGCCCCCGAAACAAGCAGGAGCTGAAGATTGGCTGAACCCGGTGCTGTCTATGAATTGCAGAATTCAAGCAGTCATAAGGGATATGAGACAAAGAGCTCAATATGACAGCTTTAATAGACCTGCCATTGCTGTGTCCAAACATTATGGTGCCCTGAAATGGGGGAGCTGTGTATATAAAAAGTGTTGTCATTTCTAGATGCTGTGACTGAAATGTAGGCAAATACCCCTAAAGGAAGGTCTGCAATGTGCCTTTAATTGCCTCTGAATTTTAAACTGGGAAGCAGAGGGGACATCAAACAAAAACGCGTCTTTGTCCAAAACCTAACAGAGCGCACTATAATTTAAATGAAAGACATTTGTAAGGATCCAGTGGCCTCAAAAAGACTTTGCTTAAATAATACTGCAGTACACGACAGTTGACAGAATTAGCTTAATAATGATATTAGTGATCTAAACAAACCCTCAAAGCCAGTTTAATGAAGCACTTTACCCAAAGTTTTACATTCACATTTCTGTTTTCTGTGGATTTTTCAACTAGTTTAAGATTTGTCATGGAGTCATTATGCCCAGAATAATCAGAGAAAACATGGGAATGACATATATGACAAAGTGAATCAATCATGGCATGTGAATGCACAAGCCCACCCCACTGCCCCCTGTGCATTGCCCCCACTCTGTTAAGTCCAGTGAGTTCAGTTATTGCCTTCTTTTACGTAGCGAGTTGAAGGCAGTTGGCAGTGCGTTTCTGTGAAGCCAGTCGCATAACATGACATGCTCAGTGATTCACTTCAACTCACTCTGATTATGTCTTCAGTCGTATCGGCAGGCTTGCGTGTATGAGAGCTGGCATCCAATGAATGCTACAGTAACAAGAAATATGGACCACAGGTCTTTTGGACCTCACAAATGAAGAGAAGCTCATCTGTCTGATGTCTTGTGTATGACATTCCCCAAACAAGAGTGGAGTGGCGGGTCTGAGACTGAGGATCTGTGCTGGTATCTGAAAGGCTGCTGGTTCAAATCCCCATTACTGCCAAAAGAGATCCTACTCTGCCGGGCCCTTGACCAAGGGTCTTAACCTGAACTTACTCCTGGGGTGCTGAATAATGGCTGAACCTGCTCTATGACCCCAAGGAGAAAGCGAAAATAAACAATTTCCTAAAACAAGAAATTGTATGAGGCGAAATAGAGAACAAGAAAAGGGCAGAAACTGTGGCTGTAGTAGCCTTTATATAGCCTTATCTCTGTTGGGCAGTACATTAATATTGGATGTGTGGACCCTAGCACGGCCGGGAGAGCACTGGGAGAGCAAGTGTGGCCAGAGCATTACTTCCCCCGGAACATTAGATGGCAGCCACCTTAGCACCTCGGAACCCCACAAGGCTTCATGGGAGTTGGAGTTTGGTACAGCCCTGCTGGGATCTGCGGGCACCGCCAGGAGGTGCTACAATTACTACTGAACCCTGGAGAGCAGCTCTTCCACCGCACCCAGATGTTCTGCCAGAAACACATTGTCAGACACCTGGACCACTTCCAGGTACCCTATATAAGGGACCAGCAGACACTACTCTGGGGGCCAAAGTCGGGAGGAAGAAGATAAAGCTTGAGGAGGAGTGGAGGCAGATGGACTGGCGACAAGAAGGGAATGTGTTGTGGTGTTGGTGATTATAAAATTTAAAAAGTATATAAACCAGGTGTTGTGTTGAACCTGTGTCCTGCCTGTGTGTGTCCGGGTTAGGGTGACTGTACGTGTACTGTGGTGGCTTCACAGCTGTCACAGAAAAACCCATAGAACCCATAGTTGTGTAACTTGACCAATGCCAAATTAAGACTCCTACAGGCCTCTGGGGAATTAGCTCTTTGAAAGAGAGTTGTTCATACTTTTAACAAGGTAGCACCTTATTGGCTGTCACAAAAAGAGACAAGCACAACTATGCTGAAAAGGAGGCACTCAGGCAGCAAATGTGACATAGCTAGCAATTTTCAGTCATTGAAGCTGACGCGGTCTAGCGACAAGATCAGCAATACAGTCAGTGAGTCTGACGTACGTCACAACTAGAAGGTGAGTATTGTGATGGCTTTAGGTAGGCTGGCGTGACAATGGTGTCTGAATGGCACAGCGCCAACTGTGGAAATAATCGAGACTGGGACTGTGGGTCACCTATGTCCAGCCCCACTTCATATTGCGGGCTACAGTGCAGTATATTTGTGTAGATGATTGGATGTTATCACCAGGGGCTCACATCTGAAAATCATTGCAGATTTTTAGTTTACACAAATTTTTCTAAAGCAGGGAACCCAATTTTAAAATACCATATTATACTCACGTATAAGTCAGGTCTTGAAACACGAAAACTCAATCATAAAGATCAGACCCGACTTACACGCCTGTTCAAAAACGCAACACTTTTTTTTTTTTTTTACATCTTCTTGCCTCCTCCAATCTCACATCAGTTTCTCAGACATATTGAATTTTGTTGCCGCAGTGCAGTTACCAATTTCTTTCGCTACGTCAATGATGTTTAATTTAAACCAGCTTCATATTTTCTTCTGATCAAATGCTCCATCTTAGGTAAGGGATGCTGTTATGATAAAGGTGAATGAGGGTGTGAGAGCCAAAACACACAAAACAGTGCAAACGTTGCTTCGGAATAGTGCGGGTATTCGGGCACAGTAGAGAGAGAAAGAGATTAGGAGCACATGCTGATACAGCGCATTGCCGCACCCACATAGATAAAAATACAGTGTGCTCCGTGGTTACTCTCTCAGGTGGGCGTTAACATATCATAATCTCTTGGACCAATAGCGTGAGTTTTCCACATTCAACTTATACGACCAACATTATAAAATACCAGAAATTATACGGTAAAATCAAGTCCCGACTTATCTGTGGGAGAACTTATCCATGAGTATATGCGGTAATTGCCAAAATAAAATATTATGGGTGTTTGTGTAGCCATTTTGCTTTCTGCTTTAAAATTTATACGTCCAGCAAAATATATCAGAGTAGAATCAGCCATGTGCATTTGAATCTATTGTGAAATAAGTAAAAGCAGACGGAAAGTTTTAGTGAAGCAAAGTCGAGATATTCTGAAAATGTAATGAAGCACGATGAGGAAGTGTTTCTGCTTACTGAACAATCCTGCCGATAAGGTTAAACCCCCTCACCGGGGATGAGCTGGCTATCCCAAAAGCCTCTATAATCCTGCAGTCCCTGACATCCTCTTCACGTTTCTAGCATTTTCACATATCTTTATTTGCTTTATTGCGAAAGGCGCTATTTAAAACGAAGACCAACGGGTTGAGCAGATTGTGCGGATTATCACCTCATGTTCTCCTGCTGTTTTTTTCTAACATTTTCTTTCCGGCTTTGTTACTTTAACTGCTCACCCTGGCACAAAGCCTTATTGCCCACCTGAAAACCAAAGGGGTATTTTTGATGCCTATTCACAGCAGCCTAATCATTTTCACCTTTGAGACATCTGTGGTGATTTTTCAGAAGATGTTAAACAAAAAAACACACACACACCTTGTATTACTGTTCATAAATTCATCAAAGGTTACAATCCCTCCTGGCTATCTAATCTCCACCACCTTTCAGCCCCCTTTCTAGCTTCCATTTTATTCCCAGATCTGCCTTCCCGTTTTATTCCAGCCTGAGGTTTGTATTTTATTTTTCTTTTAATTGGTTACATTGCGTGCAAACAACAGGCTGGTCTGCAGTATCTATATTGATCTTACATGCAACAGCTATTGTGCCTTTAATTAAAGCAGCTTTCATCAGGGGCCAGACTATGGAGGCCCCCCTGCTTGCCCCCCTTTTCCATCCCCTTCCTCTCACTCTGCTCTTTGCAGTCTTTTGACGCGTCTGTTTTCCATCTATTTTTCCAGAGGCTTCGCCTTGTGCTGTCACACGCACAGATGACTGAGTCAATTAGTGTCTGATTACAAACAAAGTCTTGGGACCTGCCGCTTTCAAAGCCTGGTGCGACGGGAGGAAAACGGCAAGCTCGATCCATGTGATTTTCTGCTACATTGCTGGCCTGCTGCTTTTTTCTCCTTGTAAATAAAAACTGATTGTTTTTCCTTACATTTATGTTTCCTCATACAGCTGTGATAGCACTTCAGAAAGAAGCAGTGAGAACAATCTTTCCTTCTGGAGAGATCTTAAATGAGGTAGAAATAGTGAATTGAGCATCTTTAGCTATCTGTCTATTTTATAGTGCCTTTCACATTTATCGATCAGCTTGCAGAGTCATGAAAAAGTATTAACTCCTACATTACTTTCTCAGTAATTTGTGATACTGTGCATTATCAGGCATTCAACCAGAACCTAAAGCTGGCTGAACAAATGCAAGTATTCTTGTTAAGTTAAAGAAAGTTATTCAGAACTTATTGAACTGTGTGAAAAAGTAATTGCCCCTAGTGAATTCCAGCTATTGTAGCCACCAGGGGACACCCCAGCTCCCCAAACACTTGACACAATACAGGCTAGGACACAAATGCAGTTAACAAAAAGAATTGTATTCATGGGAAACTCTTATTGGCAAGTGTTTCCCACACCACAAACACAATTCCAAAGCACACAATACAGAAACACAGCAATTTTCTGTCAACAAGCTTTTTCCTCCTCCTCCTCCTAATCCCAACTCTGGCCCCCCAAGTTGATGCCTTATATATCGTATATCCTTTTACTATATATACGAGGTGAGACACAAAAATAACCAAACTGGGCTTGGGGCTTTCCTAGAAGACCATCTGGAGGTCGGCCGTACACGAATCATCGGACTATATCGCCTCCTACACGCCCCCTCAAACCGCCGAACAGCTAGGTATATCCTGTGAATAGTCCGGTCAGTATTTGCACAACAATCGCTAAACGAGTTGTCGTGACAATGTCAGGTGAAAAATTCGAACAACGAATCAACATCAAATTTCTCACGAATTTTCTCTTTTTCTGTAAAGGAGTTTTTGACTGACAAAAACATTCTTGTCCTCGATCATCCTCCTTATTCGCGCGATTTAGCTCCCTTTCAGTTTTACTTGTTCCCGAAAATCAAAAGTGACCTGAAGGGAACACATTTTTCTTCAATGGATGAAGGGAAGACAAAAATGGCAAGCCTGTTGAAGAGCCTCTAGCATGAAAACTTCCAGCACTGTTTCAATCAATGGAAGATACAGTACGTATGGAGCAGTGCAGAGATCAGGAAGGGGAGTATGTAAAAGGTGACAATGTTTAAAATGCTGTAATTCATCAATAAATATTCTTTCTTTTACCAATCCGGTTATTTTTGTGTCTCACCTCATGAAACCTGGGAGTGCTTCCAGGACCAGGACCACTTCCAGTTAGGGCTGAAATCCAACTAAATAGGGCTCACCAGTTTTCTCTGTGCCCTCTGGTGGCACCCAATAGGGCTGAGCTGTAGAACTCCAGTTCCCATGATGCTCTGTAAGAGTCTGGGGTGCTGCTGCAAACCAGGTGAGGCTGCCATCTAGCACTCTAGGGGAGACAATGCCCTGTGCTTGCTGTCTCGCCCTGCCCTTCGAGACTAAGGATCGTCTCGGCCAGGCAAGTTTCCGGCCATCCCTCACACCAGTTATAAGGATTAATTAGAATCAGCTAGTTGAACCCAGGCTGTCTTCATTCCAGTAAGGCCTGCTCTCTCATTCTGACACTTACCATTAGGGTCAAGTTGGCAACACAAAGATTCAGTAAGTAAATAATGCTAAATATCTGAGGAGATTAAAAAAAAAGGTGTTGATATCTATTTCTCTGGAAAGGGCTATCTGGTGATGCTGTGCAAAAATTAAAGAAGCTGTAAAATTGCCTCAGTAAATTAAAGAAGTAGCCCTCAAACTCAGTCCTGGAGACCCCCTGTGGCTGCAGATTATGTTTCAGCCAACTTCTTGTTTTAACTGGACTCCTTTTATCTCCCATTGTCTAGGTTTTGGGTTTAATGTAGTGTGGTTGTCTGAGTGAGAGAAAATCCTGACAACTGGAGAATTTCGGAGGGTCAAGTCAGTCCTACACTTGGTGGTGTAAACAAATCAACAAAAGTAATCACCACATAAAGGGGTGGCTGATTATTAATTCGGCTCTGCCTTTGGGTCGTCAGATTTGTGCCTCCTCCCTGATAAGTGACCCCTCCTTCGGGAAGGTTGCCATGGTAGCGGAAGGGGTGGAGTCTGTTGCTCTCACTGGGTGATTTCTCGAGATTGTGGAGGAAGAAAATGACAAGGCAGTTAGTGATAGCACCCCCTCTGAGCCCAGGGTGGTATCACATACTTGGGAAGAGCTTGGATGGTGATCCTCAGGCACACATGTGTGGCAGTAGAAAATACAAAACCAATTTTGGTATTTGGAATATAACAAACAATTATACATCCCTATAAGGATAATTCTGTGTTTTTTTATTAACTCAGCTTTTAGGATTTTCATCATGTTCATGATTTGAATTCTGCCTTTCCTGGTGTTCTTGTTATTTAGTTTATTATTTACTTACTAGCTATGCTACCAATATAAGATGGATTGAAATCTAACTAATCAATGCAGACCTCAGTGTTAATGTTTGCAGTGCACTATGCAAAGCATACGTCTCTGTTATATGCCATTTGTAAATGCAGTTCTAATGTTTGTGATGCACCATCAATTGAAATGATAAATGCTAATTATTATTTATTACTAAAAAGTCTGTGATGTGCCATCTGTTGGAATGTCAGAGAAATAACAAGCAGATAGGCACACAGACAGACACTTACCCTTTTGTTAGGGTGCACAAGCACATTAGTGAGTCTGACACAGAAGTTGTTGCAGCCTTTCATCATTCAGTGTCGTTTCTTCTCTACTTTTTAGAATTAGAATAAAATTAAGGGACTGTTATGATTAAGAGATTGGAGAATGAGAGAACAGAAAAGAGGCCAGCTAAATAAATGAGAGGAGCTTGAGAAGCACTGATTTAATATATTGGTAAAATGTTTACAGCAAGCTCAACTAAATAGTTAAAAGCAATCTCTTATCAAGAGACTTATTTTCTTTCTTTTTTTTTTTTTGCTTTTTGTAAACATGTGTTTATTATATTTAAAGACAAAAGAGAAAATGGGAACAATCAGATAAGAGACGTTCAGTATAAAAAATAGAATAAAGGCTCATTACCACCGACGAACACGCTTTACCCCATTCAGATATGGCTGAATGAAAACAAAAGGTGTTAGCTGCACATACTACACATCCAGATTACAACAAAATAAGCATTTTTTAATGAATACACCTCCTTTCTCTAGAGATGATATAGTGTATGGAGGTGAGAAATTAATATAGGTTTCTGAAAGTTCTAAAAGAGCTAGAGACCTGCTTCTATAGCTATTTCAAATGAGTTCAAGTAGTCCATCATTGTCACGTGTCTCACCTATTACTTATGTACAACTGAACATTTTGCCCATTAGAAATGTATTAATATTAATTAATGAAAATTGAAAATGTATTAATATTCATAATTTTCATTGTTGCTTTCGGTGTGTTCAGAATATTTGATGTTGATGTCTGGGTATTTTTAATGCTGTTCTCTGATGTTTACACTGTATAATAAAATAATATGTTTATAGATTTTTATATTGTTTGCCTTTTTAATGGTATTATTTGGCTGATGTTTTAAAGCTAATTAGTGCAGGTAACCAAATATATTGTTAAACTCAATGTCTCTTCCTTGCTCCCTCATAAAAGGTGTACTCAAGGTTGTCTCCTTCCTCGGCCATCCTCTAATTTTTCACTGCCCCTTCCATGCAGCTAAAATAATTTCTGTTTCTGCCACTATGGACAACTTTCTGTAATAGAAGAACCATGAAATCTGAGTTGTATAAAAAAAATATCTATCTATCTATCTATCTATCTATCTATCTATCTATCTATCTATCTATCTATCTATCTATCTATCTATCTATCTATCTATCTATCTATTGTGGACCACCGGGGCACATACAGCCACCTTAACTTGACACAGACAGGCAGAGACACAAGTGTTGCACAGCACACATTTTTATTTTCATGGATAAAGTGCTTTTTTCTCAGTCCCCACAGCAACACAGTCCAAAGTACCAAGCACAAAACACTCCCTTCTTCTCTCTTTCTCTTCCTTTCTTTTGCCTCCACTTTTCCTCCAGCAAGCTTCTTAATCTTCCACCCAACTCTGGCTCTCTAAGTAGTGGAGGCTGGCTCATTTTTTAGGACACGTGGGGTGTGGCAAAAGTGCTATTAAATTGGCCTCAGCAAAGGTCCAGGAGCTCACTATCAGTGGCCACGGGCCCCAGCAGGGTTGAACTTCCATGGTTCAAACCCGTGACCCCACTGAGTGTAAGCTCTCTCCCCCGGACCTTCTAATTTTGAGGCATCCTGGCCAGGTAACAGCTCTATCTATCTATCTATCTATCTATCTATCTATCTATCTATCTATCTATCTATCTATCTATCTATCTATCTATCTATCTATCTATCTATCTACTAATTGTTAGATTCTGTTCTATGAAGCACTTTCTACAAATAGATGGTGATTGGGGAATATGCAATGGGTTCACATCTGAGTCACAGCCCGACTTGCATGTTCTCTCCATATTCACGTGGTCGCCCTAATAAGGTTGCTGCCTTTCACATCGTTATTCTATCTATCTCTAATCTTAATTTTGTTGCAATGTTCTGTTTTTCAGGTTGACCATTTCCATGCATTTTTTGGTAACTGTACACACACACTGCTATTAATTGGTGTTTCTATGTCTGCATACATTAGGACAAGTAGGTACTGAGTCCCCCAAACAAATTTATATTCTTGGTAATTTATAGTACTTTCTTTAAAAAATAAAATTGGAATTTCTCAGCGAGTAAGAAAAGAGTGCTGACGTTTTACCATAGGGATAGAAAGTGGAGCCAAGGAGGGTTAAGTTGTAGGTGGTTTATTATACACTTCATTTTCACAAATTACTTGCGCTTACATTAACACATTTGCATGATTTTAGCTGGTTAATTGTGTGTTTAGGGAAAACAGTAAAGTGCTATGTATTTAGCTACAGTAAACAGTAATAGTTTCCTGGGAGTAGACAGGACAAAGAAAGACTGTAAGTACAATAGAAAAGTAACACCTCTATTCATTCCATTTCCATTCACGCATATTCAGATTTCAGTGACATGAGGATGAGAACTCATCCAGGCAGCAATTGTGCAGAAGGCAGGAGCCAAAAGTAGACAAAGGCACAGTGACAATCACACTGTCAATTTAGAGTCACCAATTAATCTAGAGTAGGGGTCGCCAACTCCGGTCCTGGAGGACCACTGTGGCTGCAGTTTTTCATTCTAACCCTTTTCCTAATGAGTGCCCTGTTTGTGCTGCTAATTAACTTCTTGTTTCTTCCCCTGAATTTCTGAATCATTCCTCTGAATTGCTTAATTTATTTCCTTAAATGGAACACAAAAAGAAAAGAAATGTGAAGTGAGGGAGCCAACAGAAGACCAACTCAGTCAGGGCCTCAAACTCCAACCAATTTTACTCCAACCGGTTACTTAATTAGACTCTGATTCTTGTTGTTAATTAAACCCTTTCTTTAATTCCATGGCTTGTTGCTGCTCTTGTGGTGCATTAGCATACATTTCTGAAATTGTGGATTTTCTCTTTTCTGTTCAGATGTTTAGGGGACCTGAGCAGATCAGCATTCCCGAGACGTTCATCTTTCTTTATTTTCAGATATTGTATGATGGACACCAGTTGTTTTGCCTCATTTTGTATCTCATTATTGTTTGGCTGCTAATTAAGGACAAAGAAACAATTGAGGGGTCTAAGTCTTCAAGAGCAAGTCAATTCAAATTAGTCCAAAAGAAGTTAATTAGCAGCAAAAACAGGTCACTCATTAAGAAAAGGGTTAGAATGAAAACCTGCAGCCATGGTGGTCCTACAGGACTGGAGCTGGTGACCCCTGATCTAGAGCAGTCATTTCTTTAGGATGTGAAAGAAAAACCACATGGACATGGAGACAACATGCAGATTGTACACAAGGAGTCACTGAGTTGGGATTTGAACAAAACATAACCACTACTGTTGTGGAAGCCAGCCCGGACACAGACAGGCGGACATGTTGACGTCACCCAACACACATTTATTGAACATATTTACAAGTGTCAGTGCACCTCAAAACCCCCAAAGTCCCCCAAAGTCCTGGCCAACATGAATGCTTTACTCTTCTCTTCAGGCCGCCTCTTTCCCTCTCCACCCGAGCTCTGTCCTTCTCTTCACCCGACTCCAGCTATTGAATGAAGGGTGGCGGCCCCTTTTATAATCACCCGGATGTGCTCCAGGTGTTTCCCGGCAATCTTTCACCGACATGCCCCAGTGTGGCGGAAGTACCGGCTGCATCCCCAGAAGAACTCCGGGTCTCCCTGCTCCTCTTCCCCCCAGCACTTCCGGGTGTGGTGGAAGTGCTGAGGTCCAGGGCTCCAAAGGCATAGGGGCACCCTCTGGTGGTGACCACGGGCCCCTACAGGGTGGAGCTTCAATGCTCTGTACCTGTGGCCACCAAAGGTACCAGGGCAGTCGCCCCCACATGATCTGGAGAAGGCGCAAGCCCTCCTCCGGTCCTCCTGGGCGTCCCGGCCTGGTCACCACCCCAACCATCTCTGACACTATTTACACGTTTGTGCTCAGACGGATTGTGATGACATGTAAACAAACTTTCCGGACAAACAGAAAATACTGTTAGCAGCACGGTAACAAGGTTATCTGTTTTTGTTCTAATCGTATGTGCGATTTTTGCATATTCACCTTTTTATTTTTAGTCTCTGCACATTTTCTACCATTATTTTCTTAGTGTATAATTCAAATGTTTGACTGAAGTGTCTCTTTTTTCCAAGGGAACTGGAGACCGAATAGATAGCACCCTTGACAAGATGCAGTGTTTTACACATACATGTGTGATCAACGCTTTTAGGCAGAGTTGTCCATCACTAGAGCAGCAGCTCAACTGTCTGTGTGTAACACCACAGCCCCACGTGTGCCTTTTGGCATAAAGAACAGCCAGTCCAATTGAGACAGCAGAGACATCAGAGAGAAAGAGAGAGACTCTCCGTTCCATAAGGACGGACATTGAGAATGCCATCAATGCCGGACTTCTGAATCTAAAAGCTGCCCAAGGTAACTCCTCGTCTCTACTTGATGTTTTTTTTTTGAGGAATAGTTGTATTGTTTTTAGACTTCACTATTATTTGCTATTTTCTATCATTTAATGTTTATAATGTAATGTTGTATCAGTCCATAGTAACCAGTATGGTGTGGTCTCTCTTGGGGGAATCAGCCTGAGCACAAAAGAAGCACAATGCCTGAACAAACTTATCAGGAAAGCCTGTGCCATCACAGGATGAACCCTGGACATGCTGGAAACTGCTGTGGAAAAGAGGATGGTGGCAAAATAGGATGCCATCATGAAAAACACCCTGCATCCTCTCCAGGAGGTGTACTCTTGGAGTACTTTAAGCCACAGGCTCATTCCACCACAGTGTGCTAAGGATCACTTCTGGGGGTCTTTTCTGCTCACTGCTATCAGGCAATTCAATTATCTGCCTGATGTACTTGTCAATTTGATTGATTGATTGATTGACTATATTATCTGTCCTGTGAGTCTGTATTCTTGGTTTTTGCATTTCTGCTGCTGTATGCATCTGAATTTCTCCTTGGGTTTACTAAACTTTATCTAACCTAACCTAATCTTATCTAATCTAATCTAATCTAATGTGACAAAGGTGCTATATTGGCGCTGGACCTGACACAGACTGACACCGGAGGCACACTTAATAAAACAAATAAACTTTTATTTTCTTTGTCTGTGGGCTACGTCTTCCCCATACCCACAGACACAACACAAAAGTACAAATAAACACAAATCAAATCTTCTTTCCTCCACTCCTCCCAGCTGCTTTGTCCCGACTCGAGCTCCCGGAGTAACGACTGCTGGCTCCTTTTATAACACCCCTGTAGGTTTTCCAGATGCTCGCTGGCCTACTTCCGGCAGCACTTCCAGCCCAAGAGGACTCAGCAGCTGTTGCAGCTCTCCTTGGTGGCACCCTCGGATCCCGACATAGCTGTAACCAACTCCAACTCCTGGTTGGTTGGGATTGGCTCCAGCAGACCCCCCCGTGACCCTGTAGTTAGGATATAGCGGGTTGGATAATGGATGGATGGATAGTGATAAACTGAGGTTCTCCTCAATGGTACAAAATCAACATTATCCAAAACTGATCAGTTTCATTTGTTATTGATGATTCCTCTGTCTCCTCTTCCCCACAGGTTAAGAGTCTGGGTGTCATCTTTGACAGTACTTTATCTTTTCAGTCCCACATCAATAACATCTCCTGGTCTGCATATTTCCACCTGTGTAACATTAATCATATTCGATTTCCCCTCCGCTATTTTTCCTCTCTCTTCCTGCCTTTTCACACTTCTTTTCATCGGATGGAAATGTATGAAAACTTATACTTGGTGGAACCTCGACATAAAGGTTGTCAAGAATGAGGGACCGGAGGAGGGTCTAGGCCCACCGTGGATCACGTGGGGGCCACCGCCCTGGTTGCTTTGGGGGCCACGGGTTGAGGGCATGGAAGCCCAAACCTGTAGGGGCCCGTGGTCACTGCCAGGGGGTGCCCCAGTGCCTTGGTAACCCTGGACCCCAGTACTTCCGCCACACCCAGGAAGTGCTGGGGGGAAGAGAAGCAGGGACACCCAGAGAGCTTCCGGGAGAACAGCCGGCACTTCCGCCACACTGGGGTGTGTCAGCGGGAGATTGCCGGGGAGCACCTGGAGCACATCCGGGTGATAATAAAAGGGGCCGCCTCCCTTCATTCAGTGCGAGAGTCGGGAGTGGAGTGGACTGAGCTAGAGAAGAGAGACGGAGGCGGTCTGAAGAAGGCATTGTGTGGCCAGGACTTTTGGGGACTTTGGGGGTTTTGTGGTGCACTTGTGTGACTTTATTATTGTAAATAAACGTGTTGTGGGTGAAATGAACGTGTCCACCTGTCTGTGTCTGGGCCAGTCTCCACAAGGTAAACAGCAATGCTCAGCTGTACAGCTCTCTGTACCCTGAAACTTCTTTTTTGCAGACATTCTCGCCACTTAACAAAAATCACAACTGCAGTGTTGACAACAGCAGTGACTGAGCTGGCTGAGATTTCACGTCATTATTGCTGTGTGCCTATAGCAGTGGTTCTCAACCTGTGGGGCGGGCCCCCCTAGAGGGGAGCAAAGTACCAAAAAGGGGGGCACAAAGATGTGAAAAAAAGAAAACAAGAATCGAAAATATGAAAAATACATCTATTGAAACCAAAACAAATTAACTTAAAGTACATTTTGATACTAGAAAAATAAATATAGAGTTAGATAAATGTCGATAAAAGTTAAGTAGGTATAATAAAATATGCATCTATGATTTATCATTAATTAACAAAGAACACCCTTACCATCTCACTCTTTCATTCCATCGGTTCAACGCTTGTCTTCCTCACCTCCAGGACAAGCATACACAGCACATCCCTTCTGCGCATCAGCACTGGGCTTGAAGAACGCTGGGATTACCTGGCGAAAACTTCCCCACGTAGCCTATGATTTCTATGCAACAGATCGCTAAATGGGACAGGGGACCCCAGGGCAGGATTAAGGGTGACCAATTGGCTTGGGAGAATCCTGACCTTCATTCTGTGGTCACGACTCAAATTTGGTATTCATTTACTTGTATGTCCCAGGAATAGTTAAATTCTGCATATTATAGTGCCTTTTCTATACAGATTTTAATGTAAATTGTGTTTGTATCTATTGTAGGAGAAGAACGGGCATCCCAGATAGAAAAGGGGATGGTATACTACCTAGACAAGAACAAATGTTAAATTGTCTGGCTGGACAGAAAAAAACCTTTGTGACCAGTTGGTATAAAATAATGGAAGGACTAGCAAAACTGGTTTGGGGTCCATACCTGAACAGGACACCCATAATGTGCAAGGACAGGTGAGATCAGTGATTCCTGCCTATTGTCTCCCTCCATGTGCTAGATGGCAGCATCCCTGGATATCGGTGCCCATCTGGACACCCACAGGGAATGCAGCGAATTGTAGTCTGGTAGTGCAGCCCTGCAAGGGTATGAAGGCGCCACCAGGGGGCGCTGCAGGGAGTTACACTACCTAATATTTGGGACTTCCATATGACCAAGAAATGCCTCCAATGGGCAAAGCCCTAGTATGGGTGGAGAATAGAGAGGTGATTGTAGAAGAGACAGCTGGTGGTCTGATACTTTTGGAGGTATTTATTTAATCATTAACCCTTTGTTTGAACCCAGGTCTGTGTTTGTGTAGTCGTGTTTGGGGTTTGGGGGCTCTCTGGTGCCCCCTTGCTTTCTATATATCTATCTATCTGCCTCTGCGGTTCTCAAAAAGGGGGCATGAAGTCAATATGTCAAAAAAGAAAACAAGAATCGAAAATATGAAATATTTTCATATATACATCTATTGAAACCAAAACAAATTAACTTAAACTACATTCTGATACTAGAACAATAAATACAGAGTTAGATAAAGGTCGATAAAAGTTAAGTAGGTATAATAAAATATGCATCTTTGATATATCATTAATTAAAAAAAAACAAATTGGTATTAGTGGGCTCCTTTCAAAAAAATGTTAGGGGAGTGGGGGGCGATTAAAACTGTTATGAAAACTTGGGTCGCAAATACTTAAAGGTTGAGAAACTCTGGCCTATAGTTAATTAGACAGCGAGCCACAAACGAAGAGAGTCATGAAATGCTTTGCAAACCCATTTCGGGCAGTTTGGATGGAGGTGGGCTGCTCATTCCACCGGTTATACATGAAAAGAGTCTGCACAGAGATTTGATTCCATATAGTGCGTCTGCTTTCATGGCATGTAACAACAGCCCCATACCTCACTAAGTTCCTCCCTATCCAACCCGACCATCTTATGCTCAGACGGAGCTGGGATTCACATAGAGAGACAAACCAGAACTTAAATTTATGTGGCAGTGCTACAACCTAATGGTGTAAAACAAATCCCATTTGAATAAGGCTTAAGTCATACTTCTGTTTAGAATCAAAGCTACAAGGAGAAGCTCCAAGCACATCCAATGACTTTAAGGCATCAGTTTTTTGTGATCATGTTGTGTCTCAGTTCAATAGCAGTGACAGATTAAATTGTGGAATTCTTTTACAGTGGTACTTGTTTCTTAAACCATCTGAGGTAATTCTGTATAGTTTCTCCCATATAATACAGACATTAATTGAGATTTATTCCCACAAAAACGATAAATCGCTTTACATGTTACTGGGGCGCTGAACCCATACTGATAACGTAAGCCTTGTTCCAGAATGGGGTGCTCCAGGGTGGAGAGTGTGGAGGTGGAGTGAACTCATCCAGCCATCCATCAATCCATTCTCAAACCGTACATCACCTCTTACAGGTCCAAAGAGACCGCAGTAGCATCAGGTTCAAGTCAAGAGCCAAACCTGATCTCCCATATTTGGGCTTAATTAGCAGATGTTAGTTGGCCTAACAGCATATGGCAGCAAGACCAGAGTACCTGGAGAAACACCAGCACAGACAGAGAGAAGGCCTGCTTACTCCACTTTGGCAGTCTGACGCTGGCAAGCAGCAGCACCAACCACTGTGCCTCAGTGCTGCTCAGAGGTGTCGCACATTTGCAAATGAAGTCTAAGAAGGTGGCGCGGCCCCTGGTCTACATATTCTACCATTCCTAATCGGAGAGGAAATGCCATGTTCTGTACTCCTGGCGTTGTTGTGGTGTATAAATGTTAAAAGGTCACATGGGCCTAAATTACTCACACGGTTTGTGGCTGAAATCGCATCCAGAATTACCAGGAAACCCAACCAGATTGTATGTCTAGTTCGGGTAAAGCTTCTGTGTTTTGAACAAAATGGGCAAAGAATCATTTGTCCTGCCTGAAAGTACAACAATGTCCAATATAATGCGTTAATTGGCTTTTCAATATCCTGGCAGTGTTTCTAAGCTGAAGAAAGATGAGTTGAAATGAATATTTAAAGACAGAGAGGAGTTAAAAATAACTCCTACATTCTGAGCAGATTTACTAACAGCCGAACAGACGCAGGTTGCTATAAGCAGTACGTCCGCCCACTTCTAGAATTTTCATTTTCTCCGTGTTTAAAGATGGATTAGCTTTCACTCGGCAACTGTTTTATTTAACTAAATCTATTAACTGAATATTTTAAAGGAGAGTGTCTTTGGAGTTCAAGATGAGGGGCATACTGTATAAATGGAAATTAAGGTTGCACCTGAGCACCCAACCATTCCCAAAGCAGCTTAATTCATTTCAGGGTCATGGATGGCAGGAACCAACACTGGCTGTGATGCCAGTCCACTGAAGGGTGCACTCACACATACAATTCCTGTATAAAGCATTCACCCCCTTGGAAGTCTTCATATACATTTACACATATTTGCTTAGCAGGCTTTTTAATCCAAAGCAATTTACAAAAGAGATCAACGTAATTGAGTAAGCACCAGTTTGGGGGACTTTTTAGGAACACGCGTTACAGGACAAGGTCACAAAAATGAGCATGACAAATAAAGTTCTATAAAAGTAGAAAGCCAGCCTAGTTAAATCTTTCCTTAGTTAGAAGAACTTATCAAGTGATTATCAAGTGACTATACACACACTCCCTTCTGGATTCCACATAAGCCCGCTACCTCACTTCTGGTATCAAAACGGACAAGCTATGGCGTTTTTCATCTGATCACTTCAAGATGTGCCCAAGATGACTTACGGTAAACAACGCATTATTCAAACACTGTGCCAAATGTCAGGAGCTAAAAAGGAGAAGGGCTTCAAACTACAGCCACGATTATGAAGGTTAGATCTGGACGTATTAACGTGTTTGTGTGCAAGCCAAGGTTAACATAGTGATACCGCTAATGTGTGTGAATCCCTGTTACAATTTTCCTAATATCTTTGTCAAATTTACTTTCAAACGAGGATTCAGAGAAAGGAGAGTTTACCATTAGAGCTCAGTGTTACTGCCACCCAGTTTGTTTGTAAGTTATCCTGCAGGTTCAGTTCAGGCTCATTCTTGAGACAGTCTCCTATTCATCAAATCAAGTTCGTATGATCTAACTAGCCATATGAGCCCAACTATGCTGCGCGTGTTAAAGTTGTCTGTAAAGGGCTCCCTGTTTAAACGCGGCTGCCAGTCGTGAACTTGGCCCTTCGTCGCACAGCATTATGATTTTTTATAAGGGAAACAAAATTACAAAAGAAAACCCTTGGGTATTACGGCCTACTCGGAATCACTGTCCGAATAGTAATTATGTGGTGGTGTAGGAGCATTTGTGCTTCTGTCCATTCACAGTCCGTCTCGTTTTCATGACGCTATCGTTTCCCCTCACGATGTCTTCTCAACCTTTCTCCAGTCTCGCAGGTTGCTTTGTGGCAATCCAAAGAGTAAAGCAATATACACGGAGCAATGGTTATAAAAGGGGGACACATAGGTATCCAGGCTCTTTAAAGCATAAATAGGGGTCACTTCACTGACATGTGAGCAAGCCACAGTACAACTGTGAGACACGCAGCACTCGCCGGCTACAACGTAACAATAGTAATTTCTGGAACGTGCTGTTACGTTGTCATTCATTTTACCAACTGTCTTTCTTTCATTCATATGTTACGTAGGCACGTACCTTTTATCTTCGACAATTTCATTCTCTAACCAGGCCTCAGGAGCTAATCAGCGTAACACTGTCCACCACCCGTTTCGTTATTCCGGCACATTGTTGACATCCATGAGTAACAACAACGTACTAAACTGGAAGGTGGTCTACACATGCGTGGAATTCGAGGACAAACAAAGATCAAGATCTAAATGAAGATCTCTTTAGTTAATTTCAAGCACAACAATTTGTTTAGTTTGAATGTCTGTGTTTTGAGGTGTGACTGGCGTACTACAGTCTTCAGTAGTATAAGCCTGGAGGAGATTCTTAATGCAATGCCTATGTTTTAGCTGTCTCTCTACTGCCATCTAGTGCTTCTTCTTCTAATTCATTTGTGGACAAACAAAGATGAAGATCCAAATGAAGATTATATAAAGAGATAGCCTACTGTGTATATTCTGTACTAGGCCTACATATGATCAGTGCCGGTGCCATTTAGGCCAGGGGTGGGATAGCCGCAGTGGCTGCAGGTTTTTGTTCCAGTCCAGTTTCTTAACGAGAAGTCAATCACTGCTGATGAAGCTCTTATTGCTTAAGTGACATTTTGATGCTTCATTTTAGTGGTCTCACTTGCTGAAGTTCCCCACCCTTAATTGCTTATTTCAATCTTAAAATGCTGCATTCAGTGTTTTAATGGCTCCTTATTAGCAATACGATGTAAAAGACAAAGCAGCAAGCAGTTCACCATCTAGCTTGTTTCAATTTACATCTGTGTGTGTTCATCATGAATTGTTTGATTTATTAAAACATGTAATAGACAATGTGACAGACTGAAAATTATCCATTTTAGGCTTCAAATCATTTTGATGATATCCTTGGAAAGGAAAAAAATCCACGATATAAGAACCTTACATTGTGCAGACTAACAAGCCATAAAATTAAATAAGGTCTGAGACTGGCAAGGATTAGTTTCTAATTAAACAATTGGGTTGGAATGAAAATCTGTAGCCACTGCGGCTCTCCAGGACTGACATTGCCCACCCCATGCCCTAGGCCAAGCTTATTAGTGCGCCAACTGCCTATTTGGTAGCTAGTTTGTGCGGCTGGGTCAACCCCCTTATGATCTGCTCCCTAAGCAAATGCCTGATTCACCCGAATGGTGGTGCCAGAAGTATGTGAAAATAATGGAGTTCACAGAAACTAGTTTGAGTTCTGACAATTCATTTTCACACACTTTGTAATCCTTAATATTTTAAACTAGCTGGGTAAGCCCATGTTGTAAAAAGCCCGGACTCCTAGAAACTATTGAAATCGTCAGAAAAAAAGTTGAAATGCAAAAGTCATTTTTCGGACGTACTCGCCCCCCTTGTCTATCAGTGGCTAAGCGAGTTTCTCTATCGTTTGTCTTTCCTCGGTGGTCTCACTTTGGCGATGGAGTCGCTTTCTTTCAGCTTCATGCTGTAGCCTTGTACTTCTTTCTTCTTCCGACTCGCTAACTTGGGGCCACCTTGCCAGCTCTTTGAGCTTCATGCTGTAGCCTCGCACTTCCAGGATGGACAGACAGACACACACACTTCCACGCATAAACATTTATATATAAGATGAGTAAAGTGAGATTAATAATGTTTTGCTACAATTTTGGTGTTTACTCATCAAACTTTATTCAGGGACAGGTGAATATGTATGGAGGCTTAATACGTAACAACATGAGTCTGCTGGCCAGCTTTATTTGTAAAAAAGTGAATTTCTCTGTCATAACCAGCAAAATGGTGGATGCCTTACCACTGCTTCATTGCAAGGATCTCGGTTTGTTTCCTCAGCTGGAGAATCTCCTCTCTGAGAGACATGTTTTCATCAAGGACCAGGTTGACAAGTGCTGGATCCTCCTCCTCTTTGCCCTGTGTGTCAACCTCCTTTGGTCACTTTCTCCTCTCCCAAACCACTGGTCTTGAAGTGGAATGGAGAAATTGATCCACTCAAACAATTCACGGATCGCTCCCTTCTTCAACAGTCGTCACCCCTGTCTCAGACCCTCGCTCACGAAATCCTCTTATTTTAAAATGCCAGACTACAAACACAGGTATGGGGACTAACTATAAAGCTCTTTCTCTGGATAGGGTTGATCCATTTAGGTCAGGTTTCTGCATCGGAGGGAAATGTATGAAAACTTATACTTAGTGGAGCCTCGATATAAAGGTAAACAGCAATGCTCAGCTGTAGAGCTCTCTGTACTCTGAAACTTCTTTTTTTCAGACATTCTCGCCACTAAACAAAAATCACAACTGCAGTGTTGACAACGAAAGTGACTGAGCTGGCTGAGATTTCACCAGAAGTGCGTCAGTACTGCTGTGTGACTATAGTCAATTAGACAACGAGTCACAAAAGAAGAGAGTCATGAAATGCTTTGCAAACCCATTTCGGGCAGTTTAGATGGAGGTAGGCTGCTCATTCCACCGGTTATACATGAAAAGAGTCTGCATAGAGATCTGATTCCAAACAAAGCTGACGTTACCAGACCCAGTTCACTAACAGACCTAAGTGGACATGAAGGAACACAGGACCTCAGGAGTGTCTCCATATGACCCATTGACTACTCTGTAGGCAAGCATCAAGGATTTGAACTTAATGTGTTCTGTCAGAGGGAGCCAGTGTAGTGACCTGAAACCAGAAGTGACATGTGCTCGTCTCGGCTGGTTGAGCACAAGACGTGCCACTACAAACCAATAAGGCATTCCCAGGCAAACAAAGTCTCAAAGCAGAATCCAAGCCATAGTAAAAAAACGAGCATGGAGTTAAAAATGCAGTAAATAACAGAAATGTAAGCATGGCAGCGCAAGAACTCAACAACTCCAGGGCGATTTCAAAATGGACCAAAAGGAAATGTGGGAATCCCTTTGGATTTTAAGGCAGAGGGCAGTCTCTTGGCAGTGATTGGCAGGTGGCCCCACCCCTTGAGAAACCAAACAGAAAAGACATGGAACATAGCACAACCATTGAAACTTAAACACAATTGGTAGCAAATCTTTTTCTTCGTCTTCTTTTCCTTCTATTTAGAGTGGATGTTTTATAGTTTTTGGCATGATTTCTATGGACGAATGTTTAATTGTATTTGAACATAAATAAAATTAACACATACAGTTCAATCAATAATGAACAAACCCTAACCCTAAGCCTAACCCTACCTCTAACCCTAATTTGAACCGGTACAATATATGAAAATAAAACTCAGAAAGAACAAAACCTAAAACAGAATTAATAACACAGTACACAAATAATGTATTTAAACAACAAAAAAATTCATCTTGAGTCAGGGCAGCAACTCTGTCTGACACATAACATGTAAGGTGTCTGTTTCTCAAATGACAGACATGCAGTTGTGATTCTGAGAACCCTTGCTTCATTTCCTATCCTGGGTGGATCTAATTCTGCATGTGAGTTGATGGCTGCCTCTGGGTTGTTCGGTTGTCGCTTTCAGGTGTGGCCGGATATTTTGAACCTTTGGACGGCTGCCAGTGCCTCTTGGATATCTTGGATTCATGGGTGACGATTTGAGTGGTGGACACTTTGTTTGTGGATGTTTGGACTCTCGGGGGCTGGATGCGGGGTTGTCGATGAGGCCGGTTGTGTGCTTGCAGTGCTTGACAAATGCCAAATGTCACTTCAACACAACAAGTCCTGCGGGTGCTAGCGTAGTTGAGGCAGGCCATGAGGCTCGGGCCGATTGTGATGGCAGCGGTCCAGGCTGTGAGATTTGAGGCAGGATTGCTTTCCACATGGCCGGCTGTGCGTTGCATGCTCGAGAGTGGGCTCGGCGCACAGCTTGGTCATATTAGAGGGGACTGGGCAGTCTAATGGTCTGGAATCCCTACAGATTTTATTTTTTTCTCCAGCCATGTGAAGTTTTTTTTGTTTTTTCTGTCCACCCTGGCAAATGGACCTTACTCTTATTCTATGTTAATTAATGTTGACTTTTTTATTTTCTTACTGTGTCTTTTCTATTCTTCATTATGTAAAGCACTTTGAGCTACTTTTTGTATGAAAATGTGCTATATAAATAAATGTTGTTGTTGTTGTTGTAATTTGCCCTTTTCTTCAAGGGCAGTAATGGACACCTTTGTATGAAATCTATTTCATAAAACTGTAGGCTGGGTGCTTCATTTTGGCCTCTTTTGAACCCAAAATTGAACCTTGGGAATTCCACTACATTGAAACCCAATGAAAGAAAATGTACTTGTGTTATTGAACAGAGTAACAGGTTTCATCCGTACTGACATAATTCGAAATGTTTCTCAAATAATCCATTAGCATTTAAGCATGACCAAGTTAGGATGAGCAAAGAGAATTGACCGTTAGGACAATGGCTTATGAAAACAGAGTTGCAGTAATGTGTGAATAATGAATTCTAAATTTGTCATTTCAAGAGCCATGTGAAATATTTGTAATATCTTGGCTCTATATTTAAATCAATTTGATGCCATCCTGATAAAAAAATTCATTTTCAATCAAAAATTTGAATATTTCTGGTTGATTCCAAATTTGTGAACACCGGTGTACATCCTGAAGGCTTTTCTGTGCCAGTAATGTTCTGTGCTGCCTTTACCTCTCTGTATAGTGAAAATACTTACTTGCGTGATACTTTATTTTTCTCCTATACAGAAAGTATTTAAAGAGAAATAAAAAGAAAGAGGTGTTACTCCATTTTTAACCTGAGATAAGATTAGGGCAAACCTGTTCTTGCACATACTGAACATTACGTTATGTCAGACACATAAGAAGATAAGCCAACAGCTCAACACAATTCTCAGGCCAATTGAATTGACTGACCTATATCATAGAGCACAATAACATAAGCAAGCCTGCAAAAGATGGAAATAAAAACATAATCTTGGCTTTGTGGACCACTACAAGATTTACTTGTTCCTGTGCCTTTCCTAAAGATCCCACACCGTGTCCAAATGTTCTGCTAATTAGTATCTGATGGCTCTCAGCTTTGAAGGAGTATGGGTGTGCACACCAGTGCTGCCAGATGGATTTGTGTCCACTACAGCTCGGGTAGGCTGCAGCTCTGGTGACCCTGACCAGGAGAAAACAAGGATGGAAGGTGGGTGAATGATGGATCGATGTTCAGTAATGGATCTTAACTTACTAAAATAGCATTTGCAAGCAGTGAGGCGTTGTGGGCCATTACTGTCACATCTCATAACTGATTGCTCGGCCTGCAATTTTGTATTATTTTTTGTTATTGAAGTAATCCATAAAGCTGTTACTGCTAATGCTAGGCAGGATTGCACCTGACAAATCCAAATTCTTATTAGTCAGGGCAGCTATTGTCCTATAATGAAAAGCAAGGGTTATTTTTGCTTGTAACTATGTTTGGAACAAAAGGCCGAGTGATCCCTGTGAAGGGCTTTTCAATATCGTTTAATGCTCTCCATTGTTGTCGACTGGCAAACCTGTTGTTTCTCATCTACAGTCTAATTTACAGGGTTCTAATTTAGGAGATGGTGTGACATTATTGAGTCGTGTTAAGTATCTATTAACTCTAAGTGTCTTTACTTAAAGAAGAGCTACTTCATCTAAAGCCTGTCGTACAAAGTATTTGGAAAGTGTTTATGAGTCGATCAGTTGCATTGGACTGAATTTATTCTGCATAGTGCACTTCACTATGTGCAGGCTCAGAGTGCTTACACACATTTACAGCTACGAAGCACTCACAGTAGATTACTGAGCCATAAAATATTTTTATATGTGACCACAAGGCAGTGTGTTCAAAGCTGACTTAGAAAGTCTAATTCTCCTAATTGACACATCAGACTCAGTTCCATGGCTACAACTTTATAGGCAGAGACAGAAATAAAACATCATGAAAGCCACTTCAGCCAATTCAGGGTGGTGGGGCTTATCCCAGCAGTCCTGGGTGCAAAGCAGGTCGATTCACGCATGCGCTAGCGCTAAGTATATTCAGAATTACTGATCAATCAAACCTGTGGGTGTGGAAGTGGATGTGGAAGGACAACTGGAGACGCAGGGAAGATATGCAAACTAGAATCCAGGAGCATTAGCCACTGGACCACGATGCTGTCTTGATAGGAATGTATCTGATGTGATTTAATAATGATGCTTTTGAGATTAATAGATAGAACTGTACTTGTCCCCAGGGGAAATTTAGCTTTTTAAATAGATAGATGTTCCTAGATAGTGTGTGGTGTGTGATGTCATCAGATCAAAGCTATAAAAGTCAGTGTCATACACTTGCTGATCATCCAAATTTGTGCATAATTTAAAGAAAAAGCTACAGATAGATAGATAGATAGATAGATAGATAGATAGATAGATAGATAGATAGATAGATAGATAGATAGATAGATAGATAGATAGATAGATAGATAGATAGATAGATAGATAGATAGATAGATAGATAGACACACACACTATGGTCTTAAGAAACTCCAGAATGACTGAAAAGGAAGAAGATTTAACAATAAAAAAACTTCTGACTTGGAAGTCCCAGTCCCAGTGAGGCATTATACAGGTGCATTGTTGTTGGTATAGAGGACCCCCAGTCATGTTTCTTGACACACTTTCTGGAGTGACACAGTGATTAACGGTGCTGCATCACAGTCTCTTGAGCTGAAATCCTTGCTACACTCTTAAAGAAAAAGGTACCAGAGTGGTTCTTCAGAGTGATGCCATTGGAGAACCATCTTTGCTTCCAAAATGACCCATCCATATGAAAGCTCCAGAAAGAACCGTTATTTATTTAGATCTAAAACAAACTCTATACTGTAAATAACCAGAAATAGATGGTAACAAATTTGTGATATACCATTGACTCATGTTTTTAAAAGGACTCCATGTTCAGGTTGGCCTAATCTGTTAATGTCCTGCTAGACAGCCTACCATACATTAAGAATTTCAGGTTTCTTCTACATATTAGAATGTTTTTCAATGCAGAAGGAAACAGAATTCATGTGCCGAGAACCCTTTGCTTTCTTTAATGATGGCTTATGCTGCATAACAGACAAAGGGAGCCAATGGCAAGAACCCAGTTTGGGAGTAGGGGCCCGATGTGTAGAGTCTGATATTTTCGCCACTGTATTTTCATCCTGGGTATGACTTTAAACTGCATCCAGCCCAGCAAGCAGTCCTCCAACTTGCAGGGAAATCATGGGGGTTGGTGGCAGGATTAGCACTCCGGCCACCATAAAAAAACTTCACAAAGCTCTGAGACTACAGAAAGGTCTCCCTTTTGATCTCGGTGGGAGTATCTCTGCTGCAGCCGCCCATAGGAAGGCTGCTCACATCATGAAGGGGATAGGGGAAAGCCCTCAGGAGCCCCATCCCCGGAAGAGTCGAAACCGTTGGAGAGCCAATAGGGTCAAGTCTGTTGGGGATCAGAGCTAGTGTGGTGCTGAGGCATCACCTGCTGCACGGCAGCACTCATGTCCCAATTTGAGGCACCCCATACGGGTGGGCGCATGGAACATCTTGTCATTCCGGCAAGATGATCATCTTCCTCTGCTGTCGGAGGATCTGCGCAAACTCCACAGTTCAATGGCGGCACTCTCTGAGGTGCGCAGACCAGGGACTGGCCAGATCTCTGTAGATAGATACACCTTTTTTTGGTCTGGTCGGTCTTATTGCTGTCATACTAAGGGAGTAGCTGTTGCTGTAGCGGATTGGGTTCTTCCGATGGTGTCCGATGTCACTCCTTTCAACGAGCATATTATGGGACTCAGATTACGGCACTCCCTGGGAGCCTTGTCTGTTGTCTCAGAGTATGCTCTGACTGCGGTGAGTGATGTCTCAGCGAGGGAGACATTTTATTTGCAGCTTTACTCGGTTGTTGATGGGTGCCCACAAGGTAACACTCCTCTGGTCATGGGCGACTTCAGTGCAGCCACTGGCACTGACAGGTTTGGCTATGAGGATTGTCTCGGTCCCCATGGGTCTGGTAACCATGGTGAAAGTGGCTCCATGTTCCTTGACATTGCAAAAGGGCAGGGGCTGCGATCGCTGTATCCTGGTTCTAGCGCCCTGAACCGCATCGTTGGACTTCGTACTCCAATACTGATGGTGCGGTAAAGGAGATCGATCACATCCTCGTGGGCAGACGCTGGAGGCTCTTGCAAAACTGCAGGGTCTACGGAAGTGCCCAGTTTGTGAATTCTGACCATAGACTTGTTGTTGCTACTCTTAGGATCCAGCTTAGGTCCAGTAGGTTACCAGCTACTAGAAAAATGAGCCTGGACTTGGCCAGACTCCAAAACCAGGCTGTTTCTAATGAGTTTGCACACAGTTTGTGTGAGGTACTTTCAGATCTGGGTATGACTGCCGATCCTAATGTGATATGGGAGACCTTCCGTGACAAGACCCTGAAGGTTGCGAAGGGTTGTGTTGGTGTTACCGGTGCTCCCAGAAGGAGGTGTTTCATCTCGCAGGGCACCCTGGATATCATCGAGAGGAGTTGCAGTGCACGGCTCAATGGCAACTCTGGTGTATACCGGGAACTGAGAAGAATGGCTGTGAGGGCTCTGAGGGCAGATAAAGAGGCGTTTGTTAGAGAAATCTGTGAGCAAGTGACACACCATCTGTGGTCTTGCTACTCAAGTCCTGCTAACAGAGGAATCAAAGCATTAAGCACATCTGAATCTGTTCCTCGGACAGTCGCAGTCAGGGCAGCTGATGGAACGGTCCTTACAGATGACACTGTAGTTGTGACCCGCTGGGCTGGCTACTTTGAGCAGTTATTCAAAGCTGATCCTCCGGCTAGGATGTTGGATATCTCTGGGTCCACGGTTCTTGAGGTTGATCCTCCAATTAGCTGTGAACCACACAATCTCATTGAGATTGCAAAGGCGGTGTACCAGCTGAGTAGTACTGCAGGGATCTGTGGTATCCAGGGTGAACTTCTCCAGGCTGGTGGTAAGGCTGTCCTCCTGGCATTTCAAGCAATCTTTACTTCCATTTGGGAGACTGGCATCATCCCAACTGACTGGAAAACGGGACTTGTCATCCCTATCTGGAAAGGGAAGGGTGATCGCCTGGATTCCAGCAACTACAGGGGGATAACACTGCTCTCGGTGCTAGGTAAGGTCCTTGCTAGGGACGTCCTCAATAGGATCCGTGATCACTTGCTCACCTACCAGTGACCGGAACAGTCTGTTTTTTTACCTAAGAAGTCTACCATCGACCACATCCTGGCACTGAGGGTTCTCATAGAGCACAAACATGAATATCGGCAGAGTTTCTTTGTAGCCTTTGTTGATTTTTGCAAAGTGTTTGACTCAGTTGATGGAGCTGCCCTGTGGGACATCCTGAGGGTTCGCGGGATCCCCTCGAGGTTGCTGGATATCATGGCCGGCCTGTACACTGGTACTGTGAGTGCTGTGCAGAGTGGAGGCAGGACCTCTGCGTTTTTTCCCCGTTGATTCTGGGGTTTGTCAGGGGTGTGTTCTGCTCTTACTCTGTTCAATGCTTGTATGGACTGGGTGTTCGGCAAGGTTGTGAGGTCCAGCAGCTGTGGGGCATATGTTGGTGAAGAAAGATTCATGGATCTTGACTTTGCTGATGATGCTGTGATCTTTGCAGAGTCAATGCAGTCTCCGATCGGGACGCTGGAGAGACTGAGTGAGGAGTCTTGAGTGCCTGGGCTTGCAAGGGTCCTGGATAAAAACCAAGATCCAGGCCTTTAATAATCTCTTGGGCACAACCATCAGCAGTGTGTCTGTCTGAGGAGAGTGTGTTGACCTTGTTGAGAGGTTTATTTACCTCGAAAGTGACATTCATGTCTCTGGTGACTCTACCAATGAAGTCAGTAGACAGATTGGGAGAGCATGGGGGATCATGAGGTTGCTGGAAAGGGGTGTGTGGCACTCCCAATATCTATGCAAAAGGACGAAGGTCCAAGTCTTTAGAGTCCTGGTGCTTCCTGTCTTACTATATGGTTGTGAGACATGGATGCTATCCTGTGACCTGAGATGAAGACTGGACTCCTTTGATACTGTGTCTCTCCGGAAAATCCTTGGGTACCGTTGGTTTGACTTTGTGTCGAATGAGCGGTTGCTCATGGAGTCCCGAATAAGGCACATTACCTGCATTGTGAGGGAGCGTCAGTTATGGCACTGCAGGCATGTGGCACATTTCCCCGAGGGTGATCCAGCTCATAAGATCCTCATTGTTGGGGATCCAAGTGGCTATACCAGGCCAAGGGGTCACCCACGTAACACCTGGCTGCAGCAGATAGAGGGTCATTTCCAGAGGGTAGGACTGGACCGCGTGTCTGCCTTGGGTGTTGCCAACTGGGATCCTGAACTGTTTCGACGTGTAGTGGGTGCGGCAATGCACTGTACCAGTGCATGCTCCCCAACTTGACTTGACTTGTGTTGGAAGGATTTTCAGAATCGGATGACATTATCTCCCATCCATTCGTTGGCTTCAAAGGTGTTCCGGGCAATGTTCCAAGGCTTTATACTCTTTCTGCATGTGCAGGCCCCCACTTAGGTGAATCATGTCATCCCAAACAAGGCAAAGAAGATACAATTTCATGCTGAGTTTGACACACAAAAATAGTATACAATGGTACTCAGTGTGACTGCCCGTTTCGCAGTTGTCCCTAACTGTCTTGTCTTATAATGCTTGCCTAGCAGTTCTTATATGATGAACCTCTGTGCTAAATCTGGCTCTGTGTCAACGCTGCATATAAGTAGAAAAAGGCAGATTTATAAAATATATTTGCACAGAGCACAGTGACATATTAAACTTATACACTTTTTACACTTGGCAGTGATGTCTCTGCTAACATGTGACTGCCAAACATTGTGCGAGATACCCTGTGATAATCTGAAGGTCCAGCTGACTGAGCACTCAAATCTTTTTCTGGTGAAACATTATGAACTTTCAAAACCAGACTTGAAGTTTTTTTAGAAGAATTAAGATTTGCTGGGCTAAATGGCCTGTTCTCCTTTAGACTGTTCTAATGTTCTAATGTACTATGGAATCCACTCTAATAAAAGGACACGTGTCTATCTGTGTGTCCATCTGGTTGTCATGCCTCTGTTATGTTTCATTTGGTACGGGATTCATAAAAACAGGGCCAATGTTTGTGATGTGGCATTTGCTGAAATGAAAAATACAATGCATTTCATTATTACATGCGTTACAAAATACATTCTGATTACATGGTGCACTGACGACATTAATGCTGAATACATCCAACAGAGAAATCAGCTTATTAGATTTCACCCGACCTTAGATGGGTAGTGCAGCTAGTAAACAATAAATATATGGAGAATACTACCTCTTAGTACATGCATGACATAAGTAGATGAATTGCATCAGACACATAAATGCACTTTGAAAACCTTAAACTGCATCACCTTATATTTCTGAAGAGCAGCCACAGGCATTTTCAGATGCTGTGTGTGAAAGTCAGTTACAGCTCTGCTCTTATCCATTCCCTCTGAACACCGACTCCATTAAAAAGTCTCCACACCATTCAAAACTTCCTCTTGTCAGTCCCTATGACTGCTGGGAATTTCAGCCCTCTCTGTAGCACTGCCACAGCCATTTATTGAAAGAGAGTGAGATTGACGACTTCACTTTCTCTGTGACTCGTGTTTAGAAAACACTACAGTACAAACTGAGAGGAAGACACGGCTAGCCTCACACTGCTGCCATCCTGAACCATCACACTCTTCATCTTCATTGAGCTGATGCCTCATACTAGCAAGCTCTGTTTTATTTGTTTCCTATGAAAGTCTCCATTCTCTTTATTGGCTAAACAAATGGGCCTGATGGACTGAATGGTCACCTCTCGCTTGTCAAATGTCTTATGTTCTTTCTCAAATCCTCCTGATTTAATTGATGTGCAGCCTGACAGTCAGGCATCTTGCCCCATCTGGCCAACGAGGAGCTGTCTGCTACAATACTTTATTGCAAACCCAGTTAGGCCCTGAATAAGTTAAATCATTTATTTTCATGTGCACCCAAAAATGTAGATGTTAAGGCTTTCTGGGTAATTATTGTTACATTTTCTTGCTATAGCAAGGCACAAAAGGGGTGTATCCGCCTAAAATCCACATAAATCACCAGATCTGCCCTTAATTCAGGTCTAGGCCCATATTGGCCTTACCCCAGGCAGCTTAACCCCAATCTGCCTTCGCTAGAGAAAAGAACAATTACTTTTTTTTTTTACAGTGGTCAAAAGATGAAATGTAAATGAGAGCCATAAACTAAAAATATCAACCCTGTGTTTTATCAAAAGTCAGCGGCGAAATAAGTATTGCAAAGTTTCTAAGTAATTATTATAAAGGATACTTTGGATTGTTTTCAACCAAACATGGATAACCCAGAAATCCTCAGGACAAAAAAAACATGCAGATATATAACAGAAAAAATGCATAAAACTTTGGACTATAACAACTTATGAAACTGGATTTAATGCTATTAAAGTTAATAGAAAATGTCCACAATAAAAGAATAAGAGGAAAAACTGCTAAACCGCTGGTCCCAAAATTCAAAGTTCCTGTAATAACTAAGAATGTCTTTAAAAGAAAATGAATATGAGAAAAAAGCAAAGCATGAAAAATGCACAAAAATGGATTTAGCTTGGTGATTCTAAATTGTCCCGAGTGTGTGCTTGGTGTGTGAGTGTGGGTGTGTGTGTCCTGCTGTGGGTTGGTGCCCTGCCCGTGATTGGTTCCTGCCTTGCGCCCTGTGTTGGCTGGGACTGGCTCCAGCAGACCCCCGTGACCCTGTGTTCGGATTCAACGGGTTGGAAAATGGATGAATGGATGGATTTAGCCAAAAAAGGCAAAGCCTTAAACAAAGAAAATCAATGAACAAACCAAGAAACAGTATCTAAAACAAAATTTAGGGGCCAGCAATCAAAAATCACAACCATAGGAATAAAATAGAAGCAATGCTGAATTTGAGATGAGAGTTTCGGCTTCTCCTTAAATAATTAACTACGTCATTAGGTGGCCCCGTGTCCTTGGGCTGCACATGAAGGAGACGTGGCAGATAATAATAAACACTATGTAGAAGCTTAACAAGACACACAATAGCAAAATAGTTACTGAACACAATACGAAAGACGATCACAATATAACAAAAATACAAAGGCCCAACCAAACCAATACAGAGTCAAAAATGTAATATGAAAAATTCAATTTAAATAATAAAAAAATAAATGAACCAGGGCAACAACCCTGGCTGTACAATAACAATTAGAGGCACTTGATGCTTCATATTTTGTCCCATGCCATCAAACATGCAACATCTAATGCCATCCCGATGTGCCTATCTAAAGATGGTGGTTCAGTAGCTGCTTTGTCCAAATTTGTGAATACAATCTTAAATCACTATTGGTGGCTAATTTTAAAATTGCTCTTAAAGCAGTTAAGCATCCATCCATCCATTACCCAACCCGCTATATCCTAACTACAGGGTCACGGGGGTCTGCTGGAGCCAATCCCAGCCAACACAGGGCGCAAGGCAGGAAACAAACCCCGGGCAGGGCCCAGCCCACCGCAGGCAGTTAAGCATCCTTATGTGTTATTTTGACATTAATCTCAGTGTCATCACTCTGGAGTTCCAAAAGCACATAACTCCCAAAAATACTTTCAAAAGTTATGCTGTAAGGGGGGATTACCATCCAGACCCTGACTAGATACAAAGGGGCCTACAAGAATCTTTATAAAATAGCAAAATGAACTTTCATCAAGAAGCTACTAAGAGCACAAAGGGAATTGCCTGAGAAGACAAGGCAATCCACAGCAATCAAAGTCCCAAAACAGAATCCCAAAAGCAGAGCACAGGTTCAAAAATCACAAAAAGCAATAGGAATGGTGAGGATGTGGTGGTGAAGGTGGGTGAGTTTAAATACTTGGGATCAACAGTACAGAGTAACGGGGATTATGTAAGATAGGTGAAAAAGTGCTGGCAGGGTGGAATGGGTGGAGAAGAGTGTCAGGAGTAATTTGTGACAGATATCAGCAAGAGTGAAAGGGAAGGTCTACAGGAATGAGACCAGCTATGTTATATGGGTTGGAGACGATGGCACTGACCAGAAAGCAGGAGACGGAGCTGGAGGTAGCAGAGTTAAAGATGCTAAGATATGCATTGGGTGTGACAAGGATGGACAGAATTAGAAATGAGGACATTAGAGGGTCAGCTCAAGTTGGACGGTTTGGAGACAAAGTCAGAGAGGACAGATTGCGTTGGTTTGGACATGTGCAGAGGAGAAAGGCTGAGAATATTGGGAAAAAGATGCTAAGGATAGAGCTGCCAGGCAAGAGAGAAAAGAGGAAGGCCTAAGAGAAGGTTTATGGATGTGGTGAGAGACGACATGCAGGTGATGGGTGTAACAGAACAAGATGGAGAGGACAGGAAGATATGGAAGAAAATGATCCGCTGTAGCAACCCCTAATTGGAGCAGCTAAAAGAAGAAGAAGAAGAAAGAGGTAGAGCAAAACACAAAAAACTCTCCACTCCTTAGCACATTCGAAATAAACCACCAGGAACTATGGAAGGCCCTCCAGTTTATAAGGTGGAGGACAGTACTGGGTGGTGATTGACAGGTGGCCCTACCCTGTGAGGGACCACCCACAAAACATATGGGACATAACCAAAGCATTTTCTAACTATGAACAATCACAGAGAATAATGCACATAATAAACAAAAGAAACATTAATATGTATAAATGGCACAAAAATGAACAAAACAGACAAGAAACATGACTTTGAACCCTAGCGAGCGGTGAAATGCTTCCTGAAACCTGACATTTGATTTGTGCAATGACGAGATGTTTCTCTTTGGGGTTTTTTTTGCTGGTTTTGACTCCCTTCTGGTTAAGGTTACTGATTTGTTTCTCTCCTGCTCCACTCCACTGAACAATCTGTCGAAGTTATGTGTCAGTCCATATTGGTTTCCTGGTAAATGTTTATATCTCTCTATTTGTTAATTTCTGTTGGTTTTTCATTATTAATATTATTTTTCATGTTTTGTTTTGTTTCTCTTTTTGTTAAATACTAGTGGAACATCCAGGCCTCCTAGTGGTTTCTTACCAGACTGGTAGGCCTTAATAATGGAAGGGTGGAACGAGTTTGCCTGCTGGGGGCCAGGTGTTCCCCCAGCACACTAGGTGGCATTAACTCTCTGGTGGGTCATCTGTATGTACACCCAGATGGCTTGCATGGAAGCTGTAGATCCAATGGGCATCCCTGCTGGATTGTGTGGGAGCCACCAGGGGGAGCTGATGGGAGAAGCTATCCCCAGTTTGAGGAAGTTTCGGACTGATCCAGAAGTGCTTCCTGGATACAGTACGGTGGCATTGGGTCTGGTATAAAGGAGACTGCTGTGCTTCAGAGTTGGAGTCAGCTGTGGAGATCAGACAAAGCTCACCTTGGAGGAGTGGAGGAAATGAAGTTGCTCATAATTCATTCCCTGTAGTCTTGGAATCAGCCTAGTCGCTCTTCTCTGGACTTTTTCTAGCACTAGAACCGGTGTTGTGCATGAACTGGTTGAAAAGAGTCCCTTCATTGAACAAGGTAATTTTTCTAAGAACAGTAACGTATTTGCAAGTGAAGAAGTTGAAAGTGAGCTAGTTCAGTTTTAGGTGACATTCTAGATCAGGTTTAGGCCCACATTAAACGTTTTGCCTTACCCTGTATTGTAGAGGTGGAGCCGAATATGGTATTTGGATAAGCACAATTAGTGGATTTTCACAAGTATTTATTTTGTATGTATTTTTTGCCATTTATTTGTATTTGGAAAAATAACGTAAAATCAAATAGGCACTGTCTGTGTCTACCTGCTTGTGCTTAAGCTGCACCTCCACTGACACAAGTACGTGATGAAGCGCCCTTTCGTTTTTAGGAAAATGTACTTTGCGAGGCCAGTTTTATATTTTTCCCTGTTGGACATGCAATATGTGATGCAAATTTTGGCCGGCAGCATAAAAGATTAGCTCACGTACATGCTGGTTCCACAGTAGAGCGGTAATTTATATGTATCCTTGCAACTACTGAATTTATTTTTTGACCGGGAGGATATTAGCATATATGGTTATACGTGTTTGTTGCTGGGTATAACTCAATAAAGTGTATTTAAATAAAAAAAGTCTTCATAATTATTGTATTTTATTCAAGAACACTGTAGTAGCCTAATATAAGGCATGCAAAATTGAAAAATGTAAACTCATGTGTTATTTATTCTCACCCCTTAAAAAATACAAAATAAACTGAACATGAACCAGTTCAAAATTGAAATGGTGAACTATGAACGTGAATGTATTCATTTTAGTCTGTGTGAACTGAACGTTGAGCGACTTCTTGTGAGGTGTGAACTTGCACAACACTAACTAGAACATTATCTTCCAATCTAAATCATTTGTATATATTAAAAATAGCAGCAGCCCTAGCACTGCTGGACCTGCTGGACACCACTCTTAACATCGGCCAATTTTGAAGAGGTTCCTCGCACCGTCACCCTCTGCTTCCTGTGTCAGAGCCAATTCTGCACCCACCTACACACAACACCCTGAATTCTCACCTCTTCACTACTTCCTTGAATGGCTAAAGGTCCCTCACTGCAGATTAGCTTCTAATGGATGTAAGGAGAGATTTCTGGAGTGAGAATAGACTTGATAGTGTTGTAGTTGTATGTATGTTGACAGACAGACAACTTGAAAAGGATTTTTAAAAATAACTTAGTGATACATTTAGTAATATTGCAGCAAAAATATATGTGTGTGGAACATAGTGAGTGAGCTTATGTCTGGAAGACATGTGGATTATGCAGCAAGAGTAACGCTAGATTTTCTTTTCCCACTGTGAGGGATGGCCAGCCATATATTCCGGCCCACACCTCCAAGCCGCCACATGGTGCCCTCCCAACAGCATGGAGGTTCCCCGAATTCCAGCAGGGCCTCATGGACCTTGTAGTTCTTATAAACAGCCCTGCTAGATACCATGGGGACCACAGGAGCCACTGTAGGGAGGCTTGGGGAGTGCTACATGCACAATAACCCGGAAGTACGTCCTGGTCACATGAACAGTTGGAACAAGGTGCTTCCAGGGTGAAGAAAAGGACTTTGTATCTGACCCGGAAGTGATAAGGAATCTCATGGACTGTATGGTGGATTCACTTCCGGGTCAGGAGATATAAAAGGGGAGGAATGGTGGCTAAGTGTCTGGGAGAGGAGGATTGTGGATTAATTAAAGTATTGTATGAGTAGTGTGGATTGTTTGGTGCTTGGTGCACGTAATTATTATAATAAAAATAATAATTATTGGACTTTTACCTGGTGTTTGGCGTGGTGCCTGAGGGTTCAAGTGAGCAGTAGCGCCCCCTACTGCTACAACACGGACGTTTTTAACTTGACTTTAGAAGTCTTTCTCAGCCATATTTCTAAACTACATGAGGTAAGTAACATATACAAATTATCATTTTTAAGAGAGGCATTCTTTTAAACCTTCAGCCGTGTTTGCACTTCCTATATACTTTCAAATAAGTGTGGAAGTAAATGAGAAAAAATACCGTAGTGTTGGTGAACTGCAGCCACATGGTGAAGGACATTTGGACTGCATATCTATCTGTTAAAGTGGTGCCCACATATTTTATGGGGACTTTGGTGTTTTAATTTAGCAAAATCATTTATTTTATGGATTATATTTGTGTGCAAGTTTGACTTTTGTCTAAAGCCATAAACCACAAAAAGGAGACCACTGCTATTTTCCATCAGGCTCTTGGGAGGTTGTGCTGCTTGGCAACATGTTAAAAGTTGGTCATGATAGGAAAAAAAGGTTAAGAACCACTGGTGTAGTCTTAGATCAGCAATCAAATACATTATTTTAATTTAATTATGATGTGTTTATTGGCATAGGCAGCCTGCCTGTATGAACACATAATTGAATAATTGCTCTGAGTAGTGCAAGCTGTCACTTAATTAGACGATTATTAAATTTGTATCAAAGACCACAGGGTTTTAGGAGAAAAGTGGGAAGATGTAGAGTGGGATTTCATTTTTTTTAGTAAGAGGATTTTTAGAAGGTGTACAAGCTTGGTATTAAAAGGTGAGCTTTTGCCTGGTGCCCATGGCCTGTTGATGCACCTTCCACGGAAAGAGTAGTTTGCAGTTCCAGTTGCCACACAGAAAGGAGATTCCATACTTCTGCCCCGGGAGTGAAGATTTAAGGGAAAAGTCCATAACACTCTGTAGTGGATGGCACACATGAGCTGGAATCAAAGCCAGGATTGAACCGGGACCCTTACACAGCCAGGAGATCAGGATAATGGAAGGACCTAGGGAGGTTTGTAATGATGACTTGTGAGTATTTTCTCCCAAAGTACACTGGATGGCGGGCTTTAGTACCTATTTGGATACCCATGGGGCATGCTGGGAACTAGGGTCCAACAGTGCAGACCTGTTGTGCTGCAGAGGATTACAATCTGGGCTTCATTAGACCACTACCTGATCTGGAAGTGCTTCCAATGGACCATGTCCTAGCACAGGAAGTACTCCCAGGTCTGAGCTAAAAGGAGCCGCTTCACCTCTCCTCGATACGTCAGAGTCAAGAGGCAACAGGCGGAAGGAAGGAAGGAAAGAAGAAGAAGAGAAGACATCGATTGTTTGTTACAATGTTGTGTCGATTTTGGCTGGTGCTTATTTGCAGAAGTGTTGATCTATACTAATAAAAGGCAAAGCCCTCACTGACTCACTCACTCACTCACTCACTCATCACTAATTCTCCAACTTTCTGTGTAGGAAGAAGGCTGAAATTTGGCAGGCTCATTCCTTACAGCTTACTTACAAAAGTTAAGCAGGTTTCATTTCGAAATTCTACACGTAACGGTCATAACGGTCGATAACTTATACTTATACTTATTTCGATGGTATGACGCCACTGTCGGCCTCCATATTGAACTTTCCAACGTCACTAATCCTCCAACTTCCCATGTAGGTAGAAGGCTGACCCCATCTTAGATAGATAGATAGATAGATAGATAGATAGATAGATAGATAGATAGATAGATACTTTATTAATCCCAAGGGGAAATTCACAAAATCCAGCAGCAGTATACTGATACAAAAAACAATATTAAATTAAATAGTAATAAAAATGCATGTAAAAGCAGACAATAACTTTGAGTAATGTTAGCATTTATTCCCCCGGGTGGAATTGAAGAGTCGCATAGTGTGGGGAGGAACGATCTCCTCAGTCTGTCACTGAAGCTGCTGCTCTGTCTGAAGATGACACTGTTCAGTGGATGCAGTGGATTCTTCATGATTGACAGGAGTTTGCTTAATGCCCATCGCTCTGCCACAGATGTTAAACTGCCAACTTTACTCCTACAATAGAGCCTGCCTTCTTAACAAGTTTGTCCAGGCGTGAGGCGTCTTTTATCTTTATGCTGCCACCCCAGCACACCACCGCGTAGAAGAGGGCACTCATCGGCACAACCGTCTGGTAAAACATCTGCAGCATCTTATTGCAGATGTTGAAGGACGCCAACCTTCTAAGAAAGTATAGTCAGCTCTGACCTTTCTTACACAAAGCATCAGTATTGGCAGTCCAGTCCAATTTGTCATCTAGCTGCACTTCCAGATATTATAGGTCTGCACCCTCTGCACACAATCACCTCTGATGATCACAGGGTTCATGAGGGGCCTAGGCCTCCTAAAATCCACCACCAGTTCCTTGGTCTTGCTGGTGTTAAGGGGTAAGTGGTTTGAGTCGCACCATTTAACAAAGTCTTTGATTAGCTTCCTGTACTCCTCCTCCTGTCCACTCCTGATGCAGTCCACAATAGCAGTGTCATCAGCGAACTTTTGCACATGGCAGGACTCCGAGTTGTATTGGAAGTCTGATGTATATAGTTTGAACAGGACCGGAGAAAGTACAGTTCCCTGCGGCGCTCCTGATTTGCTGACCATAATGTCAGACCTGCAGTTCCCAACACGCACATATTGAGGTCTGTCTGTAAGATAGTCCACGATCCATGCCACCAGGTGTGAATCTACACCTATCTCTGTCAGCTTGTCCCTAAGGAGCAGAGGTTGGATGGTGTTGAAGGCGTTAGAGAAGTCCAAAAACATAATTCTTACAGCACCACTGCCTCTGCCCAGGTGGTAGAGGGATCGGTGTAGCATATAGATGATGGCATCCTCCGCTCCCACCTTCTCCTGGTATGCAAACTGCAGAGGGTCAAGGGCGTGGCGGATCTGTGGCCTCAGGTGGTGAAGCAGCAGCTGCTCCATGGTCTTCATCAGATGTGACGTCAGAGCAACAGGCCGGAAGTCATTCAGTTCACTAGGACGTGATACCTTTGGGACTGGGGTGATACAAGATGTTTTCCAAAGCCTTGGGACTCTCCCCTGTTCCAGGCTCAGGTTGAAGATGCGCTGTAGAGGACTTCCCAGTTCCAATGCAGTACTCCGAGGTGAGAGTGGGTTAGGGTGATCAAACCTATTAAAGAAGTTGTTTATTTGGTTTACTCTCTCCACGTCTGTCTCGATGGTGGCACCCTGCTTCAAGCTGCAGCCAGTGATAATCTTCATCCCATCCCACACTTCCTTCATGCTGTTATTCTGCAACTTCTGCTCCAGCTTTCTCCTGTACTGCTCTTTCGCCCTGAGCTGGACTCGGAGTTCCTTCTGCACGCACTTGAGCTCATGCTGATCACCGCCTTTAAAAGCCCTTTTCTTCTGGTTCAAAAGGCCTTTGATGTCACTTGTAATCCATGGCTTGTTGTTAGCATAGCAGCGAACTGTTCTTACTGAAACTACAATATCCATACAGAAGTTGATGTAATCAGTTGTGCAGTCAACAGCCTCTTCAAAGTTCTCACTATGTCACCCCAGCAGTATATCCCAGTATCCCAGTCTGTAGTTCCAAAGCAGTCTCTCAGAGCCTGCTCTACCTCAGGGGACCACTTCTTGAATGATCGTGTGGTTGTAGGTAGTGCCTTCACTCTTGGTTTGTAGTGAGGCTGAAGCAGAACCAGGTTATGATCTGCTTTCCCAAGCGCAGGCAGCGGGGTGTCGCTGTATGCGTCTTTAACGTTTGCATACAGTAGGTCGATAGTGCTATTTCCCTGGGTGTTACAATCCACATACTGGGAGAAGGCAGGTAATGTTTTGTCCAGCTTCACATGGTTAATGTCTCCAGCTATTAACACAAGCGCCTCAGGGTGCTGTGTTTGTAACTTAGCAACAGCCGAATGGATGATTTCACTCACTATCTCCGAGATCGCTTGAGGGGGGATGTAAACAATAACAACAATCACGTGTCCAAACTCTCTGGGCAAGTAATAGGGACGAAGACTTACGGCCAACAGTTCGAAATCCCTGCAGCAAGTGGAGATTTTAATGTTTATATGTCCTGAGTTGCACCACCTTGTATTGACATAGAGAGCGAGTCCCCCTCCTTTCTTCTTCCCGCAGGTACTTGCGTCTCTGTCCGCTCTAACTGTGTTAAACCTGGGTAGCTCCACGTTAGCATCTGGGATGGTAGTTGTTAGCCACGTTTCACTAAAACACAGCAAGCTGCATTCTCTGTAGGTTCTGACATTTTTCACCAGCACAGCCAATTCATCGATCTTATTTGGTAGTGAGTTCACATTTCCCAGGATCACAGAAGGCACCGACAGTTTATAAGGCCGTTTTCTCTCAAGTTGCCTGGCTTTTATCTTATCTTTTATCTTTGCGCCGCCTCGGCTGCCCCGATAATGTCTTCTTACCTCGTCAGGTAAATAAGGAACCACACCGGCGTGAAATATGGTTGGTGGCTTCCCTGCACTAACCAAAACCGATGTATGTACTTATTTCGGTGGTATGACAGGTTTCATTTTGAAATTCTATGCATAACGGTCAACAGCGTCCACCATGTTGAACTTTCTTATTTATTGCCCCATCTTCACGAAATTTAGTAGACGGCTTCCCTGCGCTAACTGAAACCAATGTACTGCACTTATTTCGTGGTATGATGCCACTGTCAGCTGCCATATTGAACTTTCCAACGTCACTAATTCTCCAACTTCCCGTGTAGGTAGAAGGCTGAAATTTGGCAGGCTCATTCCTTACAGCTTACTTACAAAAGTTAAGCAGGTTTCATTTCGAAATTCTACGCGTGATGATCATAACGGTCGACAACGTCCGCCATGTTGAACTTTCTTATTTATGGTCCCATCTTCACGAAATTTGGTAGGCGGCTTCCTTGCGCTAACCAAAACCAATGTATGTACTTATTTCGGTGGTATGATGCCACTGTCAGCCGTCATATTAAACTTTTCAACGGTCTTTGTTACTTATGGGCCCATCTTCAAGAAATTTGGTACATGGGTTCCCAACACTAACTGATTCCTACTTACATACATATATACGTCCATAGCCTGCAGCTCGGTCACCGTGTGAGGCGGCGTTGGTCCCCATCCCAACGCCTCCCACGTTGTTGGCTGCCTGCCTATATAAGGCCGTCCGTAGCTCCAGTCTCTACATTCTCTTCCTTGCTACGCCACAGGATTCACGTCTCCCTGCTGATAACTACAGCCTTTTAATTTAATCCACGGCTTCTCCACTGTTTTATTGTTCATTTATTACGATTATAGTTATTGTGTAGTCTTAGTTTACATTGTTCAGGTACCCATTTCCTTTATCATTCCAACCGTACCCCCATTACCATGTCTATCGAGATGATCACCATCGATCAAAGAACTGTCACTTACCAAGTGGTTTCCATGCCCGGAGATGGCACCTGCCTTTTCCATTCTCTTTGTTACATATTGCACGGCCATATCAGGCTCACTCTTGATATCCGGAGGAACATTGTGTCTTATGTATTGAATGACTGGGACAGGTTCAAGGTGTGGACTGATGACGGTACAGGAGATAATTATACTACACAGGAGCACTAGAAGAGTGAAATGCTTAAGCCCTTCACCTATGGATCTGCATGTGAGTTGATGGCTGAATTGTTTGGTTGTCGCTTTCAAGTGTACCAAAATGGCCAAATATTTTACACCTTTCGACAACCGCCAATGCCTCTTAAACATCTTAGATTCACAGGTGACAATTTCAGTAGTGGACACTTTGATGTTTATGAATGTTTAAACTCTCAAAAGCTGGATGTGAAGTTATCAATGAAACCGGTTGTATACTTACAACGCTTGACAGATGCCGAATGTCTCTTCAACACAAGTCCTACAAATACTGTCGTAATTGAAACAAACCATGAAACTTAAACTGAATATGACAGCAGCAATCCAAGCTGTGAGTTTTGAAACAAGATTACTGTTCACATGGCCAAATGTACGTTGCATGCTTAAGAGTAAGCTCAGCGCACAGCTTGGTCATATTACAACCGTAGGGCCAAACTGACAATGTGGTATACAAAGAGATCCATAACAAATAATTATTGGTATATTTTCCCTCAGTTTAAAAAGGTTTAATTTTCTTCTTAATAAGAATTTTAAGGCAGTACTTTGCCGCTGCGAAGTGCAGGTATTTTGCTAGTAACAAATAAACCTGGGGTTGTGTTGGGTCACTGCTGTGGTGTGAAATTTTACATACAAGTTGAAAAATATTTTGTATGTCTTTATTTGTAACTTAGGCAAAGCAATGTAATATTAGTATTTCATTAGTGAGAAGCATTCATGTTTAACCCTAGGACTAAGTCAGGATAGTGAAGTTTACGACAGGGTTTGGGGAAAGTGCCTCAGACAAGTTTGGCAAGTGTTTCTCTGCTGGAGTCTCTCAGTCAACCCCTGCATGGAGGCCAGCTACCTAGCTGGCAAACTCTAACTCAACAGATGGTTTTGGGGCAGGTATGAAGATATTCTGTGCTCCATTGGTCTGAAGTATGGCTGTTTGGAATTGGCTTGTATCAGAAGCCTTTAAGTACCATGAGGCCCTATTGGCTGTAGGGGTTGGACAGAAAACCTATAAATTTGCTTGCTTTACCTCACCCTCTCTCTCTCTTACAAACTTCAATGAAGAAGCATCTCGCACACCATGAACTGAGAAGGACAACACAATGAAGAGCACAGCTGGGCAGCCATATTGAGGCAGGCATGCAGCCTGTTCTGAAGAAAGCTGACCACAAATGAAGACTTAACTAGAGACATTTTAAGTAACTAACAAGTCTGTGGGCCACCTGAAAACTACACATCACCATTTATCAGGTTGTATGGTTGCCAATATTCAAATTGTTCATATTGTTATTATTTATGAATATTATTAATAATACATTATTTTAAGTGCAAATTAAGTACTGCTTGTCTTTAACTACATCTAAATGCCTGAGGTTATAGATGTAGAAGGGAAGGTGGGAGAATTTATATGCTACAATTATGGTACAATATTTTATAAACAGTGGGAGGTCTGTGAGATCTGAGGCATTCTGACAAAGGCTACGTATTAATAATCCAAAAGGGGAAAGTAGAGTAATATAGAACTCTGTCAAGACAAAACAGACACATTGTATCTGTGGTTTGGGGCTCAGTGGCACCTCCTTAAGGTCAGCTGGAATATTTTCTAAACACTCTTTTGAAATAGACTGGAACTTTCATTGATTTCCCCACACAGCAAAATAAAATGGGGAACAAGGACACTTACTCAAGTGTTGTAAGGTATAATTTAATGTATTATGAGATTGATCCTATTTATTTTGTGAAGAGCTCACCAACACCCCTGGCTTGCGTAACGTGCTTCATGTTTCTGCCGCTCACATATGTGGATTTCACTTTCACCAAACAACAAATCTTTTAATTCTCACGGATACGCCTCTTCATTGGGAAGAAACACTGCTGTTTCCCTAATGGCAACACGAATTAAACGATCTACGAGTCTCGGACTTTGTTTGCACCAATGCAATCTTTACTGTCATTTTTTGAGACTTCCAAATTTTAGTACTTTCGTTATCTCTAACCTGCTCTGCATGTGTATTGCTTTTTGTATGTATATTTTTGAATTCTTTACGACGTTCTACTTTGTCATCTACTCTTTGTCTTTTTTTTCCGGCCCCAGGCGTTGGTTAAATCTCTTAGCACAAAGTCTCATCTCACGGGACGTGAAAGTATCTCTCTGAAAAAGTCATGTCTCGTCTCAGGCTAAAAAGTCTTGTCTCGTCCCAGGATTTTTTTATTATAATAGAGAGATAAGATTTTGTCTGATTAAATTGATGGGGTGGTCAGCACTCAGTTGTGGTGATAGAAGACATAAAGGCCATTCCAGGAAGTTTAAAGCCGATGCCACATTACACAATGTGTAGTCGGAGGGAATGTCAAGTTGACAACAGTAGCTGCCAATCTCATCGTATGTCAGATTACATGACGAGCTTTGCAGGGTATGTCAAGTTGCCTAACTGCATGATGACTTTCGATCACAGATCCACAGTATGAATGAATTGTGTGACAGCAGACAGCGTGCTACCTGAAGGTGCTAGTTGCCATGTGAAGGGTTCACAGACATTGTGAGATCAGTCACAATCTTTGTCAATTTTTCCTTTAATTTAATTTTGTTATTGTACACAGAATGCAAAACATCAAACAGGCGAGACGCTTCTGTCTGTGAGGTCCAAAATACCTGTGCTCCTTGTCCCTCATAGCTCCGTTATATGCATTGTAGCTTTCACATGCACACAGACCCCTCCCTATGACTCTTTTTAATGAAGTCTAGGACTGAAAATCACTTTAAAACATCATGTAATATCACAGAGCCATAAAAAAAAGACAACAAAGAAGTAATGAGAAGTAGCAAACTCCTCAATGCCTCAGCAAATTCATGTAATGTGACAGTGCCTAACAACTTCCAAAGCTTTTATCAGCCAATACCTATGAATAAATTGAACCCCCACCTTCAATTATCCCAGGACTTAGAACACCACAACAAATTCTTAGAGAAGAATAATCTAAGGTCAAAACCAATTTGGCAGATCTACAACCTACAAGTGAAATCTTGCGTAACAAACTAGAGATTCAAAGCAGGAGATGAACACCAAAAAATGAGTTAGGAGCTAGAGCTCAAGTTCAAGAACTGACACCTAAAAACTACCAGTGGGCATGGCCTAACATCACCAGCACTTATGATGAGGCCTTGCTTTGGGCACAAGCATGTGACAGGCGGTGAAATAATTTCCCTATAAAAGAAAAATTTGAGCAAGAAATCAAAGTCTGGAATTTTGCATGCATAAGATGTTAGGAGCACACGCTGATACAGCGCATTGCTGCACCCACCACATGACAAACCAACTCAGGGTCCCAGATTAGGACCCAAGTGCAGCCATGCAACAGGTGACACCTCAGCACCACGCTAGTTCAGATGGAATGGAATGGAGTGCCAATTCTGTCACCAACACCTAGGTTTTCCTCTGTAAGTTGGAGGGCCAACATGTAGGGCTGGATGCAGATTAACGTCATACCCAGGATGGTGTAATTGCAGGTTAAGGGCCTTGCTCACGGGCCCAATGAAGTAGAGTCACTTTTTGGCATTTACAAGATTGGAACCAGCAGTCTTTCGATTATCAGTACAAATCCCTAAGGCGTTCCCAGGCCAGCCAGGAGACATAGTCCCTCCAGCGTGTCCTGAGTCTTCCCTGGGGCCTCCTCCCGGTTAGACATCCCCGGAACACCTCAAAAGGGAGGCGTCCATGAGGCTTTCTGATTAGATTAACTGTAAATTAATGAATATGAGTCAGTACAATGAATTAATTTAAATAAGGGAGGTGCATTGCTGTCCTACAGCTCCAAATGACAAAGCAAAAACAGCACTTTAGAAATGTTTGCAAATTTATTCTTCTTCGTTTTCTTTCGGCTGCTCCCGTTACCGGTTGCCACAGCAGATCATCTTCTTCCATATCTTTCTGTCCTCTGCATCTTGTCCTTTTACACCCATCACCTGCATGTCCTCTACATGAAATCTCAAATTCACACAACTATTCAGACCCTTTACTCAGCACTTAGTTGAAGCCCCTTTGGCAGAGATGACAGTCTGAAATCTACTTGGGTTTCATACCACAAGCTTCAGACACCTGGATTTCTGCTACTCGCCTCTGCAGATCCTCTCCAGTTCTGTCAGGTTGGATGGACAGCATCAGCTGGCAGCTATTTTCAGGTCTCTCCAGAGATGTTTGATCGAGTTCAAGTCCACCCAAGGATCACTCAAGAACATCCACAGAGTTGGTCCTAAGCCACTCCTGTGTCATCCTTGCTTTATGCTTTGGGCTTCGGCCACTCAAAGACATTCTCATAGTTGTCCCTAAGCCACTCTTCTGCTTAGGGCCATTGACCTGTTGGAAGGGATCATTCAGACCAGTCTAAGGTCCAGCACACTCTGGAGTAGGTTTTCATTGAAGATAGATTTCTGCTTTGGTCTTTTTAGTTCAACCCTGACTTGCATCTCCATCCCTGCCTTTGAAAAACAACCTCACAGTGTGATGCTGCCACCAAGCTTCACCATTGGTATTGTGCAAATGATGAAAGGTGCCTGGTTTCCTCCAGACAGACCAGGGAATCTTGCATATCATAGTATGTGAGTCCTTGCAAATTCCAATTGGGCTATCATGTGTCTTTTACTGAGGAGAGGCTTCTCTCCATTCTGCCATTAAGCCCAGATTTGTGAAGCGCTGCAGTGTAGGTTTCTCCTATGTTCACACAGCTTCTCTGAAACTCAACCAGAGGGACCATGGATTTTTGGTCACCTCTCTTATTATGGTACTTCTTCCATTATTTATCACTTTGGCCAGACATTCAGCTCTATGAAGAGCTGTAGTGGTTCCAGACTTAACCCATTTAAAATTATGGAGGCCACTGTGCTCTTGGGAACCTTCAACCAGCAGCCATACTAGATGGACTTCAGAAAAGGTAACCATGTAATTATGTTTGGACCCGGCCAGTACTTTGTTGGGAGATCAAAACAGAAAAGCTTTGGTCGTTGCCTTAAGCGATGTTGGTGAGGCCAGCGGGGGTCACTTAACTTGTAGTTTAAATGTGGATCTCAATGCCCCAGTGCAGAGATGGAGACACGGTGCTGTAAAAACGGAGTCATACTTGGGATGAGACGCAAGGTCCTGACTCTCTGTGGTCATAAAAGATCCCTGAGTGTCCTTCGTAAAGAGTAGGGTGCATCCCGATGTCCTGGCTAAATCGCCTACAAAGGCCTAGTCATTCTGGCCCCCTAATCATTCCCTGTCTCTGACTGCCTAACTATCTCTCACCCCTTCACCACCTAACAGTTAATGTGTTGTCAGTGTGCTGGTTGTAAAATGGCTGCTGTCACATCATTCAGGTGGATACTGCACATTAGTGGTGGTTGAAGTGGCTTCCTATTCACTATGTGAAGAGCTTTGAGTAATGAAAAAGTGCTATATAAATGTAAAAGATGATTATTATTATTATTATTATAATAAGGCTGCAGAATTTGTCATTAGCTTCCCCAGATCACTGTATCTAAGTCCTTCAGCCTCGTGGCTTTGGGTTTCCTCAATTTCCATAGAAAGGGCCTTTCCTAATCAGGTCCAATCAACTGAATGGCGATTAATAGAATAAGATGCACATGAAGCACATTTCAAGTGTCATAGCAACATATCTGAATTCTTGTACATTTTTTTTTATACATTTTCAAACATTTCTCAAATCCTGTTTTCACTTTGTCATTCTGGGGGATTATAAGGTGCCTGATGAGGAAAGAAAAATGAATTTAAATGATTTCAGCATTAGGTTGCAACCTAACAAAATGCAGAAAAAGGGAATAGGAGTCTGAATACTTTTCAAATGCAGTGCACTACCTGTAAGGTGTTCCTCATGTCCGTAGGTGGGGTCTTCTCCTGGTACTCCCGACTTCCTACCACACCCTAAGACCCTAAATTAGCCCCTACGCCTCAGGTTAGTGTCCTGCTTAAGGCGGATACTTGCCTTCCCTCGGTCCTGCATGTACAAGCTGTCATTCCGAATTGGAGGAAACGGGTCGATGTAATGAATGAATAAAGAGAAATCCATAAAGAAATTAAGGTGGGAGCACTAATTGCTGTAGTTTTACAATTAGCCATGCAGCTCACTAAAGAGAGTTTGAGGACTATAGAGAATAAACTAATATTGACAAAAGGGTAGCAATTGTGATTGCTTTTGTAATATGAAAAGCAGGCTTAGCCATTTCACTAATTGAATGATTCAATAAAGCAGGCAGTTGACTCACAGGCAGCGTTTGGATCGCATTCGCTCTCCACACACCCACACTTGGTGCAGACCACTTAGGCTTTGATGCTTTGAGTCAGAACAATGTATGGGGGGATTGTGTGCGGTCCATTCAAAAGCATTTCTATCATCATTTGGCTCTTTGGTCCACAGAGCAAGGAGTTGTACTTGTTGGTATACAAGCAAAGCAAACAACACTAGGTTTGGTGTAAAAACTCAAAGATCTCCCACCATTTGGTCTTTGCCTCCTCAGCAGTGTTTTAGTCTGCTAAACTAAAGGAACATTTCCAAAGCTTCAGCAGGTAATTAGGGATCTCTCTACCTCAGCCATTGGCGACATCCACTAGTGTGTGTACTAAAGTATAGAGGGTGCTCTCATATTATGACTTAACCCAAGAAGATGCCATAGAGACATCCTTAACCCAGTGGAACACAAGGCTGGGCTAAACCAGGGGACAACAATGCATCTCATGAACAAGCCTGTGTCCTCTGCCGTCTGCCTGTACACACCTTTGAACCCTACTGAGCGTCAGAGGATAAAAAGTAACATTTCATTTGGAGTTATCTGTACTTTTCACTTGTTTTTTAGTCTTTACCAGAGACATTGCAATTGCCTCCCTTTTTGTCGATATTAGTGATGGGCCAAAGATTTGCACAAAATTGAATTTAAAGAGTTTTACTTCACAAACAGCAAAGTTGTCAAAATGACACAAGACGAAAAGTGCTTAATTCATGTCTGGCAGCTTCCCAGGGTTCCTTGCAAGGTGGATGACACCCAGATCTCCTCCCAGGATCCAATCAACGAAGGTGAGGTGGATGTGGTCTCCATTTTGCGGTACAGCAAGGCCAGAAGATGCCATCTCTTTATTAGTGCACTCCTCTGAGTGGCCGCAGGGAGTCATTCTTTTTGTAGGATGGAAGTGTCCATGTTGCGGTATGCAGTGCTAGAAGCCGTGTCCAGTGTGCCCATAGATTTCTGCAAAGTTGTCTGAATTAATCACAAATATGAAACACAAGATAATTGATCTCATAAATATTCACCCCTTCCAAGTGAATTTGATTTTGCACCTTTGTCAGTCATGACAGCCTGGAGTCTGTGTGCTCAGGTCTCTATCAGCTTTGCACACCTGGACACTGCAAATCCCCCCTGAGAACCCCACCATTCTTACTTACAAAACTAGTCAAGTTCTGGAGATCATGAGTGGTCATCCTTTTTCAAGTCCAACCACAAATTCTCAATTGGATTGCGATCTGGACTCTGACTCGGCCACTCCAAGACATTCCTGTGTAGCTTTGGCTTCATGTTTTTGTTTTTTTACTAGGCTGGAAAACAAATCTTCTTCCAGGGCACAAGCGTTCTGCAGACTGCATTAGGTTTTTCGAATTCTAGGGTTTGCCAGTGTTTAGCTGCATTCATTTTACTCTCACAAGCCTTCCAGGGCCTGCTGCAGATAGGCATCCCGACAACATGATACCGCCACCGCCATACTTCATGATGGGGATGGTGTACTTCTGATAATGTGCAGTATTTAAACATGGTGTTTGGGCAAACAGATCAATTATGGTCTCAACAGGCCACAAAACCTTCTTCCAGCTGACTTCTATGTGCCTTCTGGTAAACTTTACCCGAGGTGTCATGTGGGCTTTCTTCTCTTTGCCACTCTTCAGAGAGCTGCGACTGGGCAACACATTGTTGTCTGCACCGTCTCTCCACTTGAATCTCCTTCAGAGTTCTCATAGCTCTCTTGGCGGCCTCCCTCAATGGTGATCATTAAGTTTTCATGGGTGGTCCGCTCTTGCTGTTTCACAGCTGTGCCATACTCTTTCCATTTCTTTAGCTGGACTCCAAAGGCTATTCAGTGATTTGGACATTTTTGATTCTCCATTCCCTGACTTGTTCTTTTTAACCACTTTTTCATGGGGTTTCTTGGTGTGTCCGTTTTGTTTTCAATGCTGTGGCGGATGGTTGGGGTCCATGCCCGGCTGGGATGCCCCTTTGTGATATGTTCATGGGGAGCAGCCATGGACTGTGCAATACTTCCCCCTAAACGCTAGATGGCCGGCCCCCTGGGTTGGAGCGGTGCCTCGGTTTCCAGCAGGGCTCCATGGGAATTGGATTTGGGGGCAGCCCTGTTGGGTCCTGCAGGCGCCGCCAGGGGGTGCTGCAGCTGGGACTTCTGAACCCTTATGGGCAGTGTATTCGCCACACCCAGAAGTGCAGCCGGAACTCGGCAGTCAACCACCTTAAGCACTTCTGGGTGAACTATAAAAGGGGCCAGCAGCCACCACTCAAGAACGTGAGTCGGAAGGAGGAGGACTACACTTGGCGGGAGGAGTGGTGGTGCAAAGATAGGATGTGTGCTTTACTTGTGGGTTTTGGGACTGTGTTGTACCTGTGGGTCACAGGGTGAAGAAAAATAAAAGTTCTTTGGTTTTATATGTGCCTCCGGTGTGAGTCTGTGTCAGGTCAGGCACCAATATAGCGCCTTTTGTTACATTGCGTAGATTACAACAACAACATTCATTTCTTTTTTTTTTTTTATTTATTTATTAATTTTATTACAATCAATACATAGCAATCAAGTTTTACAAAAAAAAAGATTATGCTAAGAACAGATCGATCCCCACCCTTGAGAGAGAGAGCAAGCCAAACGGTGTAAAATTTAAGGCTTTTAAAAATACCTAAATCAACAAATTCTCTGTGCTTTATAAAATCATTTCAAAATATTACTGATTAGATCCTGCCATGTTTTGAAAAAGTCTGCACAGATCCTCTAACTGAGTATTTGATTTTTTCCAATTTTAAATAATATAACACATCAGTTTCCCACTGACTTAAAGAGGAGAGTTTGGGTTCTTCCAGTTTATCAGAATAAGTCTGCGTGCCAACAGTGTAGTGAATGCAATCACATTTGTTTGTCTTTCTCCACTTTAAGACCCTCTGGAAGAACCCCAAACACAGCTGTTAATGGGTTAGGAGGGATTGTGAGTCCAAGACTGTCTGAGAGGTAATTAAAAATTTTTGTCCAGAATAATGTTAATTTGGAGCAGGCCCAGAACATGTGACCTAGTGAGGCTGGGGCTTGGTTGCAACGCTCGCAGGTTGGATCATGCCCTGGAAACATTTTGAGAGTTTTAGTCGAGACAGATGTGCTCGATATATAATTTTGAGTTGTATAATTGTATGCTTTGCATATGGAGCTTGAGTGAATTCTCTGCATTGCTACTTTCCACTCCTTTTCTGATATATTAATTGAGAGGTCATTTTCCCAGTGTCCTCTTGGATCTTTGAAAGGAAGGGATTGTAAAAGGATTTTATATATTGTAGAGATGGAGTCTAACTCCTTGAAATTGAGCAATAATTTTTCCAGCGTGGATGAGGGTGCAAGATGAGGAAAATCTGGAAGGTTCTGTTTAACAAAGTTCCTGATTTGAAGATAGTGAAAGAAATTTGTAGCTGGAATGTTAAATTTGGAATGTAATTGTTCATAGGATGCAAAGACGTTGTCTATATAAAGATCTCTAAGCAAGTTAATTCCAAATTTTTCCAGATATTAAAACTGCATATGTTTGTGAGGGTTGAAAGAGGTGGTTCTTTTGCAGGTGCCACAGAAAGAAGCTTCTCCGTCTTAAAATGCTTTCTACATTGGTTCCAGATTCTAAGTGAGTGGAGCACAATTGGGTTATTAGTGTATTGCCGATAACGTGTGTTTATTGGAGCACAAAGCAAGGAATACAAAGAAGTACTGCAGGATTTTACTTCTATTGCGGTCCATGCCTGTGTATGTTCTTCTATTTGTGTCCAGGTTCTTATCGACTGTATATTTGCCCCAGTAATAAAACTGGAAGTTAGGTAGAGCCATGCCGCCTTCTGCCTTTTGTCTTTGTAGGGTCGCTCTTTTGATGCGTGGATGTTTAGAATTCCAAATAAATGAGGTTATTGTTGAATCTAATTGCTTAAAGAACGATTTATTAATGTATATTGGTATGTTTTGAAATAAAAAGGAGCTTAGGAAGAATATTCATCTTAACAGTGTTAATTCTTCCAGCTAGTGTGAGATGAAGGGTTGACCATCTATGCAAGTCTTGTTTAATTTTTTCCATACAGACACGAAATTTTGTTGATAAAGAGCTTTATGTTTACTTGTGATGTTTACCCCGAGGTATTTAAACTGTTCTGCAATGATAAAAGGAAGGGTGTCTAATCTAATATTATATGCTTGCGAATTCACCGGAAAGAGTACACTTTTATTCAGATTAATTCTGAGACCAGAGAGCTTTTGAAATTCTGTGAGTGCTGCTAAGACTGCAGGCACAGAATTTTCTGGGTCCGATATATACAGTACCATGTCATCTGCATATAATGAGATTTTCTGTTCCAGTCCTTCTCTGCTAATCCCCTTTATCTGATCAGTATTTCGACAATGTATTGCCAGTGGTTCAATGGCAATTGCAAACAGCAGTGGTGACAAAGGGCATCCTTGTCTTGTGCCACGCTCTAGTTTAAAGTAGTCTGAGCAAATGTTATTGATGCAAACTGAAGCTTCTGGGTTAGTATACAGTAATTTAATCCATGCACAAATGTTGGGCCAAACCCAAACTTCTCCAAAATAGTAAAAGGTATTTCCATTCAATCATGTCGAATGCTTTTTCTGCATCCAATGATAATAATATTTCTGGGGTGTTTGATTTAGTTGGTGAGTATATTACATTAAACAGGCGTCAAGATTTGAAGATAAGTGTCGGCCCCTAATAAATCCAGTTTGGTCTTGTGATATTATTGAGGGGAGCACTTTCTCCATCCTTCTAGCTATGATTTTAGAGAGTATTTTAACGTCGTTATTCAGAAGTGAAATTGGTCTGTATGATGCACATTGTAATAAGTCCTTATTTTGTTTTGGAAAGACAGTGATTAGTGCTTGGCTAAAGGTTTGTGGAAGAGATTGGTTATCTCTGGCTTCTGTAAATGTTGCTAATAGGAGGGAGCTAGCTGAGCGGAGAATTTCTTGTAAAACTCTGCAGGGTAGCCATCAGGGCCTGCTGCTTTTCCACCTTGGAGTGACTTTATAGCATCCAGTAATTCTGATAATGACAGAGGTTTATCGAGCTCCTCCACACTAATAGCGTCAATTTGTGGTATCTGTAATTTATCCAGAAATGCATTAGATTGTATATTGTCTTCTTTAAACTCAGTAGTATATAGGGATTTATAGTAGTCTCTAAAAGTGTACATTATATTTTTGTGTTCATGATTTTATCTCCATTCGTGTTAGTAATTACCGAGATTGCGCTATGCACTTCTTGCTTGTGAATTTGTTGCTAAAAGCTTATTAGCTTTCTCCATGTTCATAATAATGATGTCTGGATTTGTAAATTAGTTGTTCGGTTTCTTTAGTTGTCAAGAGGTTTAATTCTGAATGTAGAGCCTGCCTCCTCTTATGTAGAGTCTCGCTTGGTAGTCTGGCATGTTCTTCATCTATTTTAGTAATTTCGCTTTTATCTCTGCTACTTTCTTCGCTCGGATTTATTTCTGTGGGAAAGATATGAGATAATCTGTCCTCTTAAGAAGGCCTTAAGAGTTTCCCAGAGTATTCCTGCAGAGATCTCAGGGATGTATTTGTCTCTAGAAAGAATTCAATTTGTTTGGATATAAATTCAGTACAATTCTCGCCAGCTAATAGAAGCGGATTGAGACGCCATCTGGGGTGAGTGTATGGGGCTTAGTAATTTCAGCTCCAAGATCATCGGAGCATGGTCTGAAATAACAATAGCATCGTATTTACAAGATTTAATCTTAGGCAAGAAGTTATTATCTATAAAGAAGTAATCAATCCTTGAGTAGCAATGATGTACTGGTGAGTAGAAAGAATATGTTCTTGAATTTGGGTTTAAAACCTCCAGGGATCTGATAAGTTGTGATCAGTTATAAACTTTGTAATTATCTTTGCGGTGTTAGTTGCCGTTCCCCCTGTGGAGGAAGTCTTATCTAAAAGTGGATTTAGAACACAATTCAACAACATTCATTTCTATAGCACATTTTCATACAAATAATGTAGCTCAAAGTGCTTTACATGATGAAGAAAAGAGAAATAAAAGACAAAGAAAGGATTAGAATAAGACAACACTGATTAACATAGAATAAGAGGAAGGTCCAATGGTCAGGGAGGACAGAAAAAAAAAAAACTCCAGACAGCTGGAGAGAAAAATTTAAAATCTGCAGGGGTTCCAGACCATGAGACCGCCCAGCCCCCTCTGGGCAATCTACCTCACCTAAATGAAAGAGTCCTCTTTGTTTTTAGGGTTCTCTTGGAAGGACTTGATGATGATGGCCATGTAGACTTCTGGCTTTTAATCCATCAATGTAGGACATCATGATGCTTTGATTAGGTGGTGATGGCACAGATCGTCACCACAGAAAACCGGGAAAAGAAACAGAAGAGAGAGTAGGGGTCAGTACGGATTTTAGAGCCACCATGAATAGTTATTATAATGAATTGAATATACAAAGTACCAGGATCTGTGTCTGCGTGGGTTTCCTCCGGGCGCTCCGGTTTCCTCCCACAATCCAAAGACATGCAGGTTAGGTGGATTGGCGATTCTAAATTGGCCCTAGTGTGTGCTTGGTGTGTGGGTGTGTTTGTGTGTGTCCTGCGGTGGGTTGGCACCCTGCCCAGGATTGGTTCCTGCCTTATGCCCTGTGTTGGCTGGGATTAGCTCCAGCAGACCTCCGTGACCCTGTATTCGGATTCAGCGGGTTAGAAAATGGATGGACGGATGGATGGAGTACCAGGATTAAATGAAGGTGAAGCTATGGAAAGGCCATGTTAAAGTAATATGTTTTCAGCAGTGTTTTACCATATCAGCCTGGCGAATTCCTATTGGCAGGCTATTCCAGATTTTAGGTGCATAGCAGCAGAAGGCCGCCTCACCACTTCTTTTAAGTTTAGCTCTTGGAATTCTAAGCAGACACTCATTTGAGGATCTAAGGTTACAGTTTGGAATATAACGTGTCAGACATTCCGATATATAAGATGGGGCGAGATTATTTAAGGCTTAGACCACCATACTAACTCAACATAAGTTGGATCTTCCAGATGAGGTGCATTTCGACTGCAATCAACTGAAACCCCCGACAGGATGATCTCCATTGAACTCATTCTGGGATTTCCAAACCTGTTGGCCACCCCAGTGATGAATTACTGTAGATATGACCTATTAAAGGGGGTGAATTGTTACTTTGTTTTATATTTGTATTTCATTTTGACCACTTTGACATTGAAAAGTGCTTTTTTTCTGTTGATCAGTATCAAAAAAGGCCAAATTCAATATACAGTACTGTCATAAAAAATAAAATGGGAAAACTTCCAAACTTCCTTTCATAGCCACCATTGATAGGTCTCCGTCATTCATTTCCCAATCTTTTTCTCTGTCACTCTGACCTCACCTCTCCTCCACCATCGTTTGACCCTGCCTTTCTCAACCTTTAAGTATTTGCGACCCGAGTTTTCATAACAGTTTTAATTGCAAAAAACATTTTTTTGAAATATAGATGCATATTTTGTTATACCTACTTAACTTTAAGGTGGTTTGTCTCTCTATGTGAATCCCAGCTCCGTCTGAGCATAAGATGGTCGGGTTGGATAGGGAGGACCTTAGTGAGGTACGGGGCTGTTGTTACATGCCATGAAAGCAGACGCACTGTATGGAATCAAATCTCTGTGCAGGCTCTTTTCATGTATAACCGGTGGAATGAGCAGCCCACCTCCATCCAGACTGCCCGAAATGGGTTTGCAAAGCATTTCATGACTCTCTTCGTTTGTGACTCGCTGTCTAATTAACTATAGGCCAGAGTTTCTCAACCTTTAAGTATTTGCGACCCGAGTTTTCATAACAGTTTTAATCGCCCCCCACTCCCCTAACATTTTTTTGAAAGGAGCCCACTAATACCAATTTGTTCTTTTTTAATTAATGATATATCAAAGATGCATATTTTATTATACCTACTTAACTTTTATCAATATTTATCTAACTCTATATTTTTTTTTCTAGTATCAGAATGTAGTTTAAGTTAATTGGTTTTGGTTTCAACAGATTTTTTTTTCATATTTTTGATTCTTGTTTTCTTTTTTTCACATCTTCGCGCCCCCCTTTTTGTTACTTCACGTCCCCCTAGGGGGGCCCACCCCACAGGTTGCGAACCACTGGTTTGACCCCTTGTTTATGACTCACCGCCCAAATCCTAGCTCACCAGGCCCCGTTGGCTGTACGGTGGCTACAGAGTGCTCAGTTTTATTGCACATAAGTAATAGACGTGATTCATAGTGATGATGATTACTCTAAAACAGCAAATTGTGCACGTTTACACACCCTTTAAATTACGTCATAAAAAACAATCAATGGATCGCTGGCCTTCTTACGCTAAGGTGGAATGGAAATGTCAAGGCTTCCCGTGTGCGCACAGAGCACAGATATATTAAGAACATGGCAGGGTCTAAGGGCCTGCTTAAGCCACCCAGGAACAGGCTAGCAGTGTCAAACACAAAGAAAATGTCCAAAATTAAATATTTTTGTAGATAAATTGTATTGGGCATGTCTTGGAAAAATAGAAATGCTTGATTATGATGATGAAGTTTCATTTCTACTAACAGTTTAGTGCATTAATGAGTCATACATTACGGAGTCCAGATCAATGTTGCACAACAGCACCCACAGCTGGAGATGGGCAGGCAGTGCTCCACCAGTCCCTAAATTGTATTAGCATTTATTTGTTCATGTATCGTTTCACATTTCAAGTTGGTAACCTGTTTCAAACTTGCCTTTTTCTGTTGCCTTGCTACCATTGTGACACCCCGGGTAAGGACCCAGTTGTGCATCTCCTGACTTGGGGTGTCAGTAGATGAGACCCAGCAACCAAGGGATATGGAGTAAGAGAGACTTAGACTAAATAAAAACTATTCTAAATCAGGAATCTGGTTTATTCCAGCAATGCCCACACTATTTTACAAAGAAACGTATTGCAAGAAAATGTTTACAACGTCCAATGCAAAGACACTTCCCAAAGGAAAAATCAGTGCAGGTGTTATAATATTTACAGTGGCTTCCAAATCAAAAGTGAAGAAAAGACCAAAACAGAAAAAACCTCTTCCACCTCCTTCCTCCAGCTACAAAACTGATCATGAAGGACAGACAGGCAGGCAAGCAAGCAAGCAATAAATAAATAAATAATCCAAAACAAAATTAATAAACTAAGTACTTACTATATACACAAAGCACAGTATGTCTCTCTGCTACTCAGTTAAATAACTCAGTGGCACAGATCTACACTACAGCTTGAAGACCTGGTCAAAAGACGACCCCTGGTGTTCGGACCCTGGTTTTATATCCCGAGCTCTTTTGACCATCCAATCTGCCTTTACGTTCCCCGCAGTGTTCCAATAATCAGACACGTCGGGATGTGCGCCATTCCTCAGCACGTGCTCAGGTACAGTCCAGCCTATTTAAATATTCTCACTCCCGCGCGCGCGTACCCGTCTGTCTTGCTGACCTGTAGGCTTCAGCCTCTGTTAAGTAAGTACTACTTTACTTTCTCCCGCATTCACTCCTATACTTTGCCACACGTGTGAATTCTCTTTTTTTGCCGGCTACTGAATCTTTCTGTCCTCCAGACGTGTTCCTCTGATTTTAAATACACTATACCACTTTCGCCCTGTCTCCTCAGGCGGTTATGGAAGCGCGCCTCTGCATTTTGCCGTCAGAAACTGTGAGCGCGCACGAAAAACGGCCACAGACGCGTGCCTCGGCGTCGGCAAGTTTGAGCCCCCCGAATTCCTCTGTAGACCTCCCGGCAGCCCTTCGAACATCCGCTAAAACTTTGTACTGCTGCCATGTTAATCTGCGTAAGTGCGCTAAAACAGGTAAACGAAAACGTTATTTCTTTTGCTTTTTTCTTTCCAAATGTCCAAATGCATCTTTACTTGCATTAATTAAGGCCTTTGAACTTGGTTTATCAAAACCACCTCCACCGGTTATAGTTGAGGGGCATCATGAAGTTTGCAGTGCAAAAGATTCTGGATTCAAGAAGAAGGGGGTCCACAATTTGCACTGGTAGGGTTATGCTCCAGAGGAGTGTTTCCCAACTGTTTTTCTTTGCTGGCTCACTCTTTGTAACAAAACAAAACAAAACAAAAAAAAGAAAATCCAAAGGCAACCCAATATTTTATTAATTATAAACACATTATATCTCATACATGTGCTCAACTGTCCGAAGGAGTGGGAGTAAAAAAAGCAGCTCCAAGATCAACGTTCCCACTTAGTGAGCAATTTGCTGGCATCTCCCATCTGCTTTGTCCCTTGAGCCTTAAAGACAACTCATATGCCAACTGTCCAGCAGGCCTATGAGACTCACTGGCAACCACACACCCAGGGCAGATGGACCTCTAGAGCGTCTGAAGTGCTCAAGGTGCCAAGTCTGCAACATAGCGATCACGGAGGTGCTTTTTTGCCAGCTTCTCCAGGTAGTCCTGTCCTCCTCTTGACTACCCAACTGACGCTGTTGTCCCTCTCATGTTCAGACCCAGGTGTGCTACACAATTATTTCCATGGCATACCTGGGTAGCTGTCACGGTGTACCACTGCACTTCAACACACAGATCGTGGGCACCAGCAGGTGACTTATGTGCTCCACATCTATTAAGTTTCTTCCATAGATTGTTAGCAAACTGAATGACTGGAGGTCGTGGCATTCAGTATTGATATTGGTTTACGTGTATTTATGTTTTTAATCATGAGGAGTTAATTTCTGTCATTATTTTCAGGTATTGCTTTGTAATATAAAAGTACATTGTTCCTTTTCATTTACACTATCCAGTTTTGGAGGTCACATGACTCCGATTGTCACATTGATGATATAACAGAAGCTACAATATCAGTATATCACACTTCATGTTGTCCCTTGGTGGATGTAAAAACCTGTTGATCTTCACAGCTTTCTTTCCCAGTAGGCCATGGTGTTTGTGTTTTTGTTACGATCCTCTTCTGAATTTGACTTTACATTTTTGTTTTGCCTGTTCATTCTGGTTTGACCCTTGCTTTACTGTTGCCAATGATTTCTCATTTCTCAATCATCTTCTGGTTGTTTTGTGCTCCTTGGTACTCTTGGTGTCATAACATCTTACTGTAGAGCAAATGTCCCCAACTCCAGTTCTGGAGGGCCCCAGTGGCTGCAGGTTTTCATTCTAGCCCTTTTCTTAATGAGTGGCCTGTTTTTGCTGCTAATTAATGTCTTTTGAATTAATTTGAATTGACTTGTTTTTTAAAATTTCTTCCCCTGAATGTCTTCATCGTTCCTCTGAATAGCTTCATTTCTTTCCTTAAATGGTACCCAAACGGAAATGAATTGTGAAGTGTGTGAGCCAACAGAAGATCAACTAAGTCAGGGTTGCAAAATTCAACCAATTTCACTCCAACCAAGTGTTTAATTAGGTGCCAATTCTTGTTGTTAATTAAACCGGGTCTTTAATTCCAAGGCTTGTTGCTGCTCTCATTGTGCAATGGCAGACATTTCCGAATTGTCTATTTTCTCTTTTCTAAGAGAGATGTTAAAATGGTTTGGGAACCTGAGCAGATCAGCATTCCTGAGACCTTTACTTTATTTTCAAATATTGTATGATTGTCACAGTTTGCTGGTCACATGTTGGCTTATTTTGTATTATTATTGTTTGGCTTCTAATTAAGGAAAAGAAACAAGGGGTCTGAGTCTTTAAGAGCGAGTTTCAATAATTAAAATTAATTCAAAACAAGTTAATTAGCAGCAAAAACAGGGCACTAATTAAGAAAAGGGTTAGAATGAAAACCTGCAGCCACTTGGGCCCTCCAGGACCGGAGCTGGGGACTCCTGCTATAAGAGGCACATACTGGTTCACATGACGAGCATCTGTTCCCACACGTTCTTCAACTTTGTTCCTCGACAATTGATGGTTCTATACAGGGTGGTCCAGATCTAATTACGCAATTTTTATTACGCTATAACTTATTAAGTTTATTACATAGAAAATCACCCGAAAAGTCCTGGACCATCGAGAAGTGTGTGAACTGACGACATGAAGAATCGTCTTCGCGCCAGACTGGAATCGTCCCCGCATAAATCAAAGTCATCCAGACGATCTGGATCTGCATACTTAGATCTGGACCGCCCTATAGTTTTTCCTTCCTCTCAGGTTAATAGCTTGGCTGTCATTCTCGACATCATTCTGTCTTTCAAAGCTCATATCAACAAATTTACCCGGTTTGCATAGTTTCACCTTCACAATATAATCGTCTCCATCTATTCCTTACACCTAATAGTGCTGCTATTCTTGTACATGCTCTGGTAACGTCACGCATTGATTACTTTAATTCTGTATTGGTTGGCCTCCCTCACAAGCTTCTGCGTAGGCTTCAGCTGCTCGAGTTATTACTGGAACACATTACCCTACTTCACTGGCTGCTTGTTAAATACGGTATTGATTTCAAGATTCTGCTATTAACATTCAAAGTTCTTTATAGCCTGGCACCTTCATATCTTTCAGATCTGTTACATATTTATACACCTGCTCATACTCTTAGTTCTTCTTATTTAAATCTCTTGGCTACACCCTCTGTTCATTTATCTACCACGGGGTCCAGGTCCTCTAGCTTTGTTGCTCCTCATCTTTGGAACTCCCTTCCTCAAGATATCCGCAGCATTGATTTACTTCTCATCTTCAAATCCAGACTTAAAACGTGTCTTATTAAACTTGGCTGCTCCTGTCAAGGTGTCCTTCAGTGCCTTCAAGGTGCCTTTAAATCAAATGAATTATTATTATAATTGCTATTTTTAAATGAAATGGCATCTATTATTTAAAAAATTGACTCACAAGCTTTGATAGGGAAGCAGCAAAGAAACAAGCACGACCCAAGCATGGAATTAGGTCATTAAAAAAGTGTCAGTAACTAGAAGCTACGGGCATCAGAGATAACCTAAAAAAGAGTACAGAGAAGAAAAGAATGCTCCACATGGAGTGACGTCATCAGTGGTGTTCCTCAGGGGTCTGTCCTGGGTCCATTCATTTTTCTGATTTCTATTAATGATAAGAGATTTTTGTATTGTTTGTATGCAGATGGTGCTAAAATTGGAAGGTCAGCAGATACTGAGAAGCCAGCAAAAACCATCCAAATGGATGTGGACAAGCGTCAGACCTGAGCAAACACCTGGAAAATGCAGTTTAAGGTACTGTCGAAAAGTGCAAAGTGCTACATTTGAGAAAAAGGAATATCAATTATAAATCCAGGATGGCAGACACTGACCTACAGGGAGAGAACACTGAAAAGGTGTTAGGGGTTTTTGCTGACATAACCTTTTCTTCATCTAAGCAAGTGATTAAAAGGACAAGTAAAATCTTTAGTTATGTCATAAAAACTATTGACTATAAATCAAAGGATGGTATCCATCCATCCATCCATTATCCAACCTGCTATATCCTAACTACAGGGTCACGGGGGTCTGCTGGAGCCAATCCCAGCCAACAGAGAGCGCAAGGCAGGAATCAAATCCTGGGCAGGGCGCCAGCCCACCGCAGCAAAGGATGGTATGCTTTGATTATACACTGATCAGCCACAACATTAACACCACCTTCCTAATATTGTGTAGTTCCCCCACAAAACCTCTGAAAGTGACCTGTGATATCTGGCACCAAGATGTTAGCAGCAGATCCTTTAAATCCTGTAACTTGTGAGTTGGGGCTTCCAAGGATCACACTTGTTTTTGCAGCACATCCCACAGATGCTCAATAAGATGGAGATCTGGGGAATCTGAAGGCCAAGTCAATGCCTTGAACTCTTTGTAGCGTTCCTCAATCCATTCCAGAACAATTTTGGAGTGCTACAGGGCACATTATCCTGCTGAATACATACATACATAAAATAATGTATTACTGATAATATTCATAAATAATAACAAAATGCAAAGTACATTTAAATATTGGCAACCATACAACCTGATTAAATGGTGATGTGTAATTCAGGTGGCACACAGACTTGTATTTACTTAATGTCTCTAGTTAAGGCATCATTGGTGCTCAGCTTTCAGCCACATGTCTGTTCAAAATGGCTGAAGCTGTGCTCTTAATTGTGTTGTCTTCAGTTCATGGTGTGATGGTCTTCTTCATCAGATCAGTAAGAGAAAGACATTTCTACATCATCACAAGTTAGCAAGAGATATGCTTCTTCATCATATGCTGGTTAGAGAGAATGTGGTTGAGCAAGCAAAGTTCTAGGTTTTCTGCCCAACCCCTACAGCCAATCCAGACAGCCATATCTCAGACCAATGGGGGAAATAGTACATCTTAACACCTGCAATCCCCCCAATACCATATGTTAAGCTAACCTGGCTTTGTGTGGGGGATGAGAGAAAGACTTTAGCAAAAAAATACTCATCCAACTGGTTTAAGACACATCCCCCAAATCCTGTCGTAAAATTACAAAGAAAAGTCGTAAACTGGGCAAACACGAATGCCTCTCACTAAAGTAACACTAAATTACATTGCTTCACCTAAATTACAAATAAAGACATACAAAACATTTATCAAGTTATATGCAAAATCTTACATCACAACAACAGGGTGCAAGGCAGGAAACAAACCCTGGGCAGGGTGCCAGCCCACCACAGGGCACACACATACACCCACACACCAGCGACAATTTAGAATTGCCAATGCACCTAACCTGCATGTCTTTGGACTGTGGGAGGAAACCCACGCAGACACGGGGAGAACATGCAAACTCCACGCAGGGAGGACCCAGGAAGCGAACCCGAGTCTCCAAACTGTGAGGCAGCAGTACTACCCACTGCATAAGACCGATATTCCCTTGAATATTTTTATTTACTTATTTTGTATGTTTGAAAAATAGATGATCTGATACATTTTTAAGACCCACTACACGAACTTTCCCCCCTTACGTATCGATTGTTAGCCCCAAAACACCAACAAGTAAACAATGAATTTTCCCATGATGTGATGATCACTGTGTAGCACCAATACATGAAGTATCCATTGATTGTAAAGCACCACCACATGAACAGCCAGCAGTGGAGTTTCAAGAGCACAGATGAGCAGCAATTCCAAACTATCGCATGAGAGGGTGAGTGAGCGGCATGATAATAGCTGAGCAGTTCAAAAGTGTTGTGCGGCATCCTAAAAAAGCCATTTAGACTCGAATACCAGTTTGTCCAACTCTGTACCAGTAGTTAAAGACCCACACCAGACCATTAGAGTCTCAATTAGAATGACCTGCATGACTGTATATCCCGCCCTTGACAGGTACCATTGTAACATGATAATCAATTAGGTGTTATTTACTTCACCCGTCAGTGGTTTTAATGTTGTGGCTGATTGATGTATAAGGCACTAGTGAGACCACATCTGGAGTATTGTGTGCAGTTCTGGTCACCACGCTACAAGAAAGACATAGCAGCACTTGAAGTTTTGTAAAGGAGAACATCCCAGTGCATCCAAGGACTTCACATCCTTTGACAGACTCCAAGAAAAGAATTAAACCTGTTCTCAAGCAGAGAAGACTCTGAGAAGACTTAATTCAGGTCTTCAGAATCCTCAATGACATTGATTAGGTAGATCCAGTAGAATTCTTTCAACAGGCCATATGCACAACCTCTTCCAGATTCTGCCTCAACCAGCTGCTTCACTTCCAGGGGTGATATCAAAATGGACTAGCTATGGCGTTTTCTGATCGATTGCTTCAAGACATGCCCAGACTTACAGTAAACAACATAAGTCACATTATTGAATTATTATTGCCATATATACTCACGTATAAGTCGGGTCTTGAAACTTTTACACCCTTTCAAAAATGCGACCCTTACATTTTTTTTGCATCTCTTGGCTCCTCCAATCTAGTTTCTCAGAAGCATTGAATTTTCTTTCACCACTTCAACGATGTTTAATTTAAAGCCAGCTTTATATTTTCTTCTGATCAAATGCTCCATCATAGATAAGGGATGCTCTTACGATAAAGGTGTATGAGGGTGTGAGATAAAAAAACCACAAATCAGTGCGAACATCACTTCAGAATAGTTTGGGTATTACCGTATGGTCACGTAGGCACGATAAAGAGAGTGAGAGAGGTTAGGGTTAGGAGCACACGCTGATACATTGCATTGCCGCACCCACATAGAAAAAAAAGCAGTGTGCTCCGTGATTACTCTTTCAGGTGGGCGTTAGTATATCATAATCCCTTGTACCAATAGTATGAGTTTTCCGCATTCGACTTATACGAGCGACATTATAAAATACCAGAAATTACACTGTAAAATCAAGTCCTGACTTGATCAATTATTGTGGCAAATGTCAGGAGCTAAAAAGAAGAATGGTTTCAAACTCCGTTTCAAGCTACATCCACAATTATGAAGGTAAGATCTGGACGTATTAAAAACTTGTGTCTACTATGAACTTACATGGGACAAATATGTATTTACATTAGGCCTATTTAAATTAATAATTAGTCATTAAACTTTATTCAGGGACAGGAGAATATGCATGTAATCTTAGTACATAATAATATGAGTCTGCTGCACATCTTACATTGTAAAAAAGTGAATGTCTCTGAGCCAGCAGTGAATGCCGAATCGCTGCTTCATTGTAAGGGTCTCAGTTTGTTTCTCAGCTAGAGGATCTCCTCTCTGAGAGATATGTTTTCATCAAGCGTTATGTTGACAACTGCTGGATCCAGAGCTGAAGCGTAGTCATGGTCCACGAGGATTTTATCATCCTCCTCACCCAGTGTGTCATCCTCTGTCGGTCACTTTCTCCTCTCCCAAACCCCCGGTCTTGAAAGTGGAATGGAGAAATTGTTTCACTCCAACAACATAGGGACCGCTCCCTTCTTCAGAAGTTACCACCCTGTCTCAGACCCTGGCTCATGAAAATCCTCTTTTTCAAAATGTCTGCTACAAACTCCAGTAAAGCTCGCTCTGTGGATAGTGACGATCCATTTAGATTAGGTTTCCGCAACAGAGGGAAATGTATGAAAACTAAGATCCTTGTTGTATTTACTGGAAGCTCGACAAACGGTTACACAACAATGCTCAGCAGTAGAGCTATCTGTATGCTGAGGCTTAAACGTCTTTCTCTTGGAGATTCTCACCACTAAACAAAAATCACAATTGCAGTATGGACAACGGAAATGACTGAGCAGGCCGAGACTTCACCAGAAGTATGTCAGCACTATCATGAATCAAGTATGGGAGGACACCAGTGGAAGTTAAGGGAAAGTGCATTTGGGACTGAAGCCAGAAAGCACATCTTAACTCAAAGAATTGTAGAAATCTGGAACAAACTACCAGGCGTGCAGATGAAGGTGAAACCCTGACAACCCTTAAGAATGAGATACTGGAAAGATTTAGCTAGCTATTAGCTATACAAACAAGCCTGATGGACTGAATGGTCTCCTGTCATCTCTCTAATGCCTTATGTTCAGATGTAAATAACATAAGTAATCAATAAAAGTCATGCCATGGCATTCCTGAACCCACTCAGTTCAGACCAGGATCATGGTGGGGACTGGACCTATCCCAGGTAGCATAGGGTTCAAGGCAGGAACAAACCCTGGACAGGACATCAATCCATCACCCATAAAGTAATCAATAAAAATGAGTCTTAATAAAACAAAAATTGTGAACAAATTAAAAAAGTTTCAACAGTAGAAGGTGCTCACAGAGTCCCAAGTACAACTTAAATGACCAGACTGTCTGCTCACCATAATGAAGAGCACGGGTTCCTATACTCTCTTCAGGGACGCCTCCATGCGGCTCAGACACAAGCAGAATTTTTGATAATCTTCCGTCCTTTTCCACTGGCCATCCATTCAGTCCTGTGCACATGGAGTAATTAGTTCTGGGACATCTTTTGACAGATTTGCTGCACTGACTGTGGTGGTGCCCTTCATTCTGCCATGGTGCCTTCGGTGCCACTGTATGGCCCTCTGTTTTTCTTCTGGTTCATTTGGATCCCTTTTTATTTTCTTTTTTGGCATCTCTTCCCTTATTCAGGCCACCCTTTGCGGTCTTTTAATCAACATTTGTTTTTCATGTAGAACGCTCTGCAGATAGCGGCAGAATAAAATTAAATGAATCAATAACAGAACGGCTCAGTAATTAGAGGAAAATGTGGCTTCTCTCACTGCTGCCACACATTCACTGGAGGAGGCAAGTGAGGTCCCGTCGACTCCAGCCCAATTATCACACAAATAAATCACTTCTGCTCTTAGTTGTGTCTTGCAGTTTCAAGGCTTTGAAGCAAAAGCCTGGAAATGAGGCCCAAACTGTAATGTGTGCAGACTACGGGGCCTGCCAATCACACCTCCTCCTCCTCGTCCTCCTCCTCTCCATTTGACCCCACAAGTTGTGTGCATTGCTGGTTGTGTCGATGGCGCCGGTTGCAAGGATTCTAGCTGACGGCACTGTGGTTGAGGTTTCCTTTTATGTTCCATCGGTTAAAACCATGAGCTGAAATGCAGCTATTGGCACATGATGAATGGGAATTGAAATGATTTAGTGAAGGAGGACATTTTATGAAAGTGCAAATGCAAATAAATAACTTGATTTTTAATCAGAAAGCCCGGCTTCTCTGTGATGTATAGCGTCACTGGTTGCATTCCCAGATTTTGATTGTTATCCAGAATTATGTTTTTCCTTTATCTGCCTATGTTTTGCAGTAAGTCCTTTAATGCACTTCATTTCATAATAAATACTCTCCTCTGCTGAATTTATGATGAATTTGAGCCCCAGGGTCTGCTCTTGAGATGCCCCAAGCCCAAATGAAGATCAAGGAGTACAGAATTATAAATGAAAAAAGGTGTTACTATAAAGGAAGGAAAAAGTGGCAACTAAAGCTTAAAATAAGAATGTCTAGGTGCATTGGCAGAGTCCCTAACTGGCACATGGGTTCGCTGGTCCATTTTCCTCACAGCGAGCTCCCTTCTGATGTCCTGCAGTGCCACACTCCTTTACAGGTTGGCCTGTCTTTCTCTTGCCTCTTCTGTCAGATCTAAGCTCTGCTTAATGAAGAAGGTGTCCCTTAGAGCCGATGTCACGTTACATGACTACAAGTCACGGGGTCTATCAGATTTGCCAACTGCAGCTGCCGATCTCACAACCGGACCATGTCAGTTTAAATGACTGAAAAAACATTGGGCTTGTCTAGTTTCCCCACTGAGTGCCAACCTCCCAGCTCAGTCCTGTTCACCCATTTTTATGACAGCCAACAACGTGGTGCTGATGGAGCTGGTGCTGTACAAAGGGTTAGCAGCTACAAAGAGTTCAGATGCAATCTCAACTTTTTTTTGTTCTTGATTTCATTTTGTAATGGTAGATAAAGCAAAAGACGTCAAACACGTGAGCTTCTCTTCTAATCGTGAGGACTAAAACACCCGTGTTCTTCATTCTTTGTTGTAGTACTATACTTGTTGACCTGCCGGATGAGCATTCATTGGTTGTTAGTAATCACACACACACAAGCCCACCCCTACGAATAAAGTCAAAAAGCTTGATTTTGTTAGAGTGAATCACTGGGCATGTCACATTATAGGATCTGCTTCAGGGACGCTTACTGCCGACTTCCTCTGACTGTCTAAGATTATGCGAATGCAAGGTATGATTGAAAGTCGAAGGAAAAGTCGCACAATGATACCATCCTTCACAACAGTCGTTTGGGGACTGAGAAAAGAACTCCATCCTGCCACCTAGTAGGCTGAGGAACTCTTGTCTAATAGGCAGTCATGCTCACTGTGTTTACAGGGGACAATTATCCCTCGTTATTTGATTCTAATCTGTTCCAAAAATCCAATATTGAAAAATGATATCTTATTAATCTAAATAGAGAAAAATAGAAGTGTGTTCTCCCATCAAATTTCCCCAAATATGGAAGCGCTTTTACACAAGCTATACCCACCAACCCTTGACTTCTCTGTGATATTAAACCGTTCATGCATGTGTTACCTAGTTAAAGAACTAATAGGAAAAGTTTCTCCACGTTAGCCTAGTTCCAGGTGTGACAGAGAGAGAAATATGGAACTTCACTGTGGAGGCTCATCCCAGCCCGGTGAGTATGAGTTTCAGGAGCATTTGATGGGCTCTGTAAAGGTAAGAACCCAAGGGAATGGTGCATGGGTAGCACATGCATCTCCTATTTTGTCGTTAGAATCAAGGAGGAGGCCATTGATGACTGCCAACGCCTAACAGTCCAGCCGTGACCTAAATGAACCTGCCACTAGAAGTTGGTGTTCATTATTGGACGTATTTCGGATAAAGACAGACTCTGTAATCTTCAAACATTGGCTGACAAAGAGACCAATCTGCTTATCCTAGACACTGAAGACTTGCGGTCTTTTCTGGAACCTTTCTGATTTTTTTTTTTTTTTTTGGTGCAGATATCTGCTTATTTTAATGGAGATCCCACCCTGGGTCCCACCTCTTCATCTCTTCTGAGTTCATTTTGTTACAGTAACTAAATTAAAATAAGGAAGCTTTAGGAACTTTTTCCTACATACCTTTTGAATAAGATTTTGGTTGTTGTTTCAGGTTTTGATGATTAGTTTTGTTTTGTCCATTCTGGTTTGCTTGACCCCTACGCGTGTTATGGCTTTGATTTTTATTTTCTCTCCCACTTTTCCTAGTAATTTTCACCACATAAAGTATTGGCATCATAACACCCTAATGCCAGTACCAGGTTTAGTGCCTCCTATCAGTCTGACCACATCATTTGGGCTTTGCTTTCAGGTCCTTGTCCATTCCTGTGAGTGTTCTGTAGGTGGATACCCTTTTAATATTAAACTATTTAAATGCATTTGAGTAAACTCAATTTTTAAAAAATGTCTGTGTCCGTTTTTCTTAGATATTATGACCAAATATAGCCTACCTAAAAGACTTTTTATGGTTGTGTATGTGGATTAGTAAGCTGTACTCTGATTCTGTTATTTTAAGTTCAATGTTTGCACTGTGGCTTGTTTCTATTTGTTGTTTTTTATTTTTGATGCTTTTGAATGATTATTTTTTTCTATCTTTATGTATTTTCTGTAATGTTTGTAATTATGTGCTCCCTTTTTAAAAGTGGCACGATTTCTTCTTCCTTGTGGGTGGGGCTATGTAGGCGGGGCCAGTCTGACATCACTGCAGCTGGGTCCGCCCTCTAGATTGATAAGTAGCCCAGAGGAGCGGCGTCAGCAGTGGTGCATTGAAGTGTGAAGCGCTTTATAGAAAGTATTGTTTTTCATGTAGCTTTTCTGTTTATTTTCGCTTTTTTGTTAACAGATTATGTATTCGGACTTGGCTTTTTATTCACATCTTTTTTGTCCTTTTAAGAATTTTTGTGCTGCTTTTCAATATCTAATAATCTATCAGTTATTAAAGATTGTAGTTTGGGCTTGTCTTTCGAGCCATGGTTTTCATGGTTTTATCTCCTGAAAATTTTAAGAATATCCGCATCTCGTGATCTCAGTGTATGCTACAGGGTATAGGCATTAATATATTAACACATTCACTGAGGGGGTGTGGTGGGAATGACAATTATTACTTAATTTGCCAAACGAGGATTTTGAAAGAGAATATTTCACAATTTGGTGTCTTTCCAATGAATGGTCTTTCTCCTAATGTGCTTGTTTTTTTACATTATGAATAAAAAAATAACATAAGAATATATATTTTTTACATGCTGTGACAGATGGCAGGGCTGGAGTGACATCCCAGCCGGGATAAAAGCCCCATACCCTCACCTGGCAGGGAGGCCAGTATAGTGAATGGACGAGGGAGGACTGCCTCCCATGCTCCCCTTGTACACTAGATGGCAGCATTCCTGTACCTGCGGGGCATGTTGTCGGGCAGCTCTGCTGCGTTCCCCAGGTGCCAACAGGGGGAGCTACTGGGGAGGACTGTCCCTAATTTCAGGGGCTTCTGCTTCTGGTCTGGCATAAAATAGTCCACCTCTGTCAACTCAAGAGTCAGAGATGAGAGGAGGAGGTGGATGAGACTACATGGAAAGCATAGAAGAAGAAACTTATTGCTTGCTATGTGGTCTCGAAAGAATTAAACCGAAACTGTGTGGATGTGTTGTCTGAAATAAACACCTTTTATTTGAGCACAGGTCCATGTTGTGAAGTTGTGTCTGAGGTTCTGGGGCACTGCAGCGTTCACAATGCATACATATTTAATGATTCTTAATGTAATTCAGGATCACTGGGAGGCCAGCAGCACTTAAGCACTTGGTGGGAAACAGTCCAATCCCATTGTGGATGACATACATACCCACAAGTCCACATTCACTCACATGCAGATTAACGTGGAATCACCAGTACTTGGAGGGAACCTACCCAGACTCAAAGTCTTATTATCATTATTATTCATGGAAACTGTGAAATTCTGGCTATGTCTGTTTTGACTAATGTGCATTGCCTATTTCTTAAATTTCTGCTGTCTAGAGTTAAGTAGCAGTCACCATCACTTGGCATTTTATAAAGTGTTCATTAAATTAATTTGCTTTTCCATATCACAACAGATTAGTCATTTTTAAAACTTTTAAAGGGTCACTTATTCTGTCATCCGAATCTGACAATTTGAAAATCCTTGTCTTCTGTAGTGCTGAAAAACACACTGTGGTGGCAGTGGAGAGGTGCAGCGGGCATCACAGTGGCATAAGTGAGTTAATACATTGACAGCAGCTGATGACATTTGGACAATTTTTCTTTTTAAAAAGGTCACTAGTTTTATTTCATCTGTGTGGCTCATCATTCATAACACCTGAAGTGAGAAGTAAAAAAGAGAAGCCACTATGAGGTGGACAGCATACCCTGCCACCATTTACTGAGCCTTAGTGATCAGGCCGGGGGTCTTTGTCTGTCTGGTGGAATCACTGAGCAGAAAACTGCCCTATTATTATATTTCATGTTGTCTCCATCATAGGTGTTATTGTCTTTTTAATGTTTGTATTTTCCTATTATTTATTTACTGTAGTTAGTCAATCAGTCAGCCGTTTTCCAACCCGCTATATCCTAACAGGGTCACACACACACACCCACACACCAAGCACACACTAGGGACAATTTAGGATCGCCAATACACCTAACCTGCACATCTTTGGACTGTGGGAGGAAACCGACGCAGGCACGGGGAGAACATGCAAACTCCACGCAGCGAGGACCTGGAAAGCAAACCCGGGTCTCCTAACTGTGATGTTGCAGCGCTATCCACTGTGCCATCATGCCGCCTTTAGTTTTACACAAATTGATTGATAAGATAATGAATGATACCTCATGACTTTTTATATGATTTTTTTAACAAGTGGTAAGCAGACAAGTTAACACTTGAATGTGAGCTACGAATTAAGTCGTATCTCACTGAGCCTGTCAAGATGCCTGTGTGCTCAATGTATAATATTAAAAAATGTTTGTATTTATAGTTAAGAAAAGCACTTGTGCAACAGAGGTTGGGTGAAGTAGAAATGTTTTTGAAAAATAACCCTGCTGCTCCTGAGGTTGTATCTTTATTAAATTGCAGCTGGTTTAGGATGGTTTAGATGTTATTTTTTTGATTAATTGATCAGACTCTTGACTCTTACCATCACCTTTTCAGATCAATGTAGAGGGATTCTATACATATATTTCAGCTTTTAGTATATACTAGGGGGCATCGCCCCCTGCTGGCTTCGCTCCACTCCCTATGTCCAAGTTCAACACTTCCTCTGGTCTAGGGAAACAAAGGCAAAAGGTGTCATCAGCTGTGTCACATGCAAGTACTTCCTCGTCATATTTACTGGACAAAAGCCAGATACATTCCTAAATGGCTTGCATGTGTGATAATCATCATCAGGTCCTTCGATGAAAACGCTAAATACAAAGAGGACTGTTTGATTTATGTTAGGTAGATTGCCCAGAGGGGACTGGGTGGTCTCTTGGTCTGGAACCCCTACAGATTTTATTTTTTTCTCCAGCCTTTGGAGTTTTTTGTTTTTTCTGTCCACCCTGGCCATCGGACCTTACTTATTCTATGTTAATTAATGTTGACTTATGTTTATCTTTTATTGTGTGTTCTATTTCTCTATTCATTTTGTAAAGCACTTTGAGCTACATTTTTTTGTATGAATATGTGCTATATAAATAAATGTTGATTGATTGATTGATTGATAACATGCAGTATTGTGAGAGAATATGACGGTGTGGGTCGGCTACACACTACCAGTTCCTTCTGGGAGCCTTTTCAACCTGCCACCACCAATAACGTGCCGGAGGGATGAGCCGAGCAAATGAGGACACCACACTAAGCAAGGGGAAGGTGTGAAAAGTGTTCTTCATCCAAAAAATAATAGATAGATATTAGATAGATGTGAAAGGCACTATATGATAGATAGATAGATAGATAGATAGATAGATAGATAGATAGATAGATAGATAGATAGATAGATAGATAGATAGATAGATAGATAGATGTGAAAGTCACTATATAATAGATTGATAGATAGATAGATAGATAGATGTGAAAGGCACTATACGATAGATAGATAGATGTGAAGGGCACTATATAATAGATGGATAGATAGATAGATGGATAGACAGATAGATGTGAAAGTCACTATATAATAGATAGATAGATAGATAGATAGATAGATAGATAGATAGATAGATAGATAGATAGATAGATAGATAGATAGATAGATAGATAGATAGATGTGAAAGGCACTATACAATAAACAGATAGATTAAATGCATACTGAGCACAAATACACACTGGTACTACTGTGAGAAGTACCACCAACCACCACACCAACCCACCACCATGTGAATTTTACAAGGGGGATACATTTTTATTTATTTATTTTTTTTTTTTTTTGCTTTTCATGGTTTGAAAGTGACTATTGAAGATTTTGACTGTCAACCTCAGGGCTATCCTAAGCAAGCACATTTAGAGGAGAGATATTTATTTTGCATGGAACCGCTGGATGCCCCAGTGAGTCTGTTTGCAGATTCATCCCTCAGTTAGACACTTCTTTTGAGGAATGGCCGTTAGAGCCTAAGTGATGGAATTTGCACATTGATTTCAGCAACCTTCAAAGAAGGCCAGCTGCAAGCGAAATAAAAAAAAACAAATTGCCATGCCAAACTCTTTAGAGTGGCCTGCAAAACAAAGGAGTGCTGAACATGTGGTCAGGTCAGTGAGAAAGGAGGCTTGAGGACTCCAACATGGATGAGGTTCGCATAAGGTAATCAGCAGGTGAGTTTCAGGATTATATAGTACAAATGGTGCTCTGTATTGGTTTTGTTTTTTTTTTTTTCTTTATATGTTTCCCAGTACTTTGGTGACATAACTTTATCCTTATTTTGAATATTGGTTTTCTTTTTCTATTTTTTTGTTTTTGTTTGTATGGTTTCCGCCATTTTGTGTTGGATTTCATGGGTGCCACCATATTGTTTGCTAGGATGCTATTTGATTGCTAAGTATGAGTTGCGCATGCTGTGTAATCTGTAATGTCAGCATGCCAGTTGATACTGTATAAAGTGACTAAAAATAAAGAAAAATAAAGGAAAACCTTACAAAGAAGCTTATAGTGTAGTAATCTCTGGTATCAACTTTAGCTTAGAAATGAACTCCTGATCATCTATTGACTTTTCACGTTTTTGCGAAAGCAATGTCTGACTTGACTTCTGTAACATAGTTAAAAATCTTGGTCATGTGATTTATTAATTGAACTAGTTTGGATTTTTATGGAAAGACCCAGACAAACACAGCAACACTTTTTAAAACACCTAGAAGGGCAGTCCAACCATGGCACAGCAGTGGGCACCAGTCAGATGTCATTCAGGCCCATGGCTCTGTCATTTCCAATTGTTCTGCCACCGTGTGCAGTCTTAAAGATAAACATACCAGAGTGATCCTTCAGCACAATCTTTTTTTTTTCCCCAAGCCAATCATCTATATGAAGGTTCTAAAAAGATTTTTTCTTTAGCTCTGTAACTGGCTCCATAAGTAACCATGAATAGATAACAGAATTGTGAAATGCCAACAGCTTTATGATTTGAAATGGACTCTTATTTCATACAATAACAGTTCAGGTTTTCTGGATCTGTTAGTATCATATTAGGTTGTTTACTATACATTAAATTTTATTTTTTGTTGCACACAGTTTATGAACCTTTTCAAAACCAAAAGAATCAATTTCATATGAAATCAACCCTTCAAAGAATCAAATGGTTTTAACCAAGTAACGTTTCTAAAAGGAACTACACAACCAAGTAAAGTGCCAGTTTAGAACCATTCAGTTTTAGGAGAGTGGATGAATGGTAGGCCATGATGGCAAATGAGTAAGGACCAGGTGTTTTCCTCTAGGGAGTGCTAGCTCCCTGGTTGGAATAAGTTCTTTTAAATTACAGCATCTTAAGTAACCCAAAACTATATAGATATAATATTAAAAGGCGAAACCCTTCCCATAGTGATATGCATTAAGAAATCACATAAGAGAAAATAACGTAGCTTTTTTTAATGATGACAGACAAGAGAGTCAATGACAAGACTATCATCGAGGTGGGATCTCAGTATATACAGTCTGACATTTTGGTCGTTGTGGTGGAAGGATTTTCAGGATCGTATGACGTTATCTCCCATCCGTCCGTCGGCTTCAAAAGTATGCCGGGCAATGTTCCAAGGCTTTATACTCTTTCTCCATGTGCAGGCCCTTACTTAGGTAAATCATGCCATTCCAAACAAGGAAATGAAGATCCAATGTCATCCTGACAGTGTCTCACAGAAATAGTGCACGTTGCCCATTTGTCTTTGTCTATCTTATCCTATGCTTGGCCTAGCAGTTCTAAATGCTGAGCCCCTTTGTACTAAATCTGGCTCAGCTGTGCATGTAGAAAGAAAAGAAAAACAGATTTAAAATATTTGTACAGAGCACAGTGACATATTAAACATATAATATACTTATTACACCAGGCGATGAATCATAACCAGGGGTGCACAAAGTCAAAGAACTTTAGGACAATTGTGATGAGAACAAACCAACAAACCCATCCATTTCATTCACCTAGATCAAGGGTGAGCAACGTCATTCCTGGAGGGTCACAGTGATTGCAGAGTTTTGTTCCAACTCAGTTGCTTAATAGAAAACAATCCTTGACAATCACAGATCTTATTTATTTTAATAGCTTGTTAGTGTTTTAACTCTTCTGTATCAGGTCATTCTTACAGTTGTGGTCAGAAGTTTACATACACTCATCATGGACATGAATGTCATGGTAATTGTGGGCCTTCAATGATTTCTTTGAACTGTTCCTTTTCTGGGGCGGAATGAATGTACAACATGCATCGCTAATGACTCTTGTGACAGGTAGGGGATGCTGTCGTCCCCTTGAACCCTCAGATCAGACACCAGGTAAAAGTCCAATAGTTACATTTATTTGGACAATACTGTGCAAAAAGCACCCTCCACTCCACTATAGCAGTTAAACTCCTACATAAGAAACATAATCTCGACCCCTCGGCTCTTGAAAATTTTAGACCCATCTCTAACCTGCCCTTCTTAAGTAAAATTCTGGAGAAGGCAGTCATTATGCAGTTAAATGACAACCTCTATAAACATGCTAGTCTTGATAAATTTCAGTCGGGTTTTAGAACAAATCACAGCACAGAAACTGCACTCGTTAAAGTAGTAAATGATTAATGTAGTAAATGAGTAAAGTAGTAATGATAAATGCAGACAGAGGCCATTTATCTGTTCTCATCCTCTTAGATCTGAGTGTTGCATTTGACACCATTGATCATAACATTCTTAGAAATCGCCTTAGTCAATGGGTGGGCCTCTCTGGCAGTGTCTTAAATTGATTTGAATCCTACCTGGCAGGTAGAAAATTCTTTGTGAGTTGTGGTAATCAAATCTCAAAGACACATGATATCCGATATGGGGTTCCACAAGGCTCTATCCTGGGTCCGCTGTTATTCTCAATCTACATGCTTCTGTTAGGTCAGATTATCTCAGGTTACAACGTGAGCTACCACAGCTATGCTGATGACACACAGCTGTACTTATCAATAGCACCTGATGACCCCGATTCTCTTGATTCACTAACACAATGTCTGACTTGTATCTCAGAATGGATGAATAGTAATTTTCTCAAGTTAAATAAAGAGAAAACTGAAATCTTAGTGATTGGCAATAATGGATACAATAAGGCTATTAGAAATAAACTGGATACATTAGGATTAAAAGTCAAGATGGAGGTAAAGAGCTTAGGGGTAATTGTTGACTGTAATCTGAATTTTAAATCACATATTAATCAGATCACTAGGACAGCATTTTCTCATTTAAGAAACATAACTAAAGTTAGACCTCTTATATCACTGAAAGATGCTGAGAAATTAGTTCACATTTTTGTTTTCAGTAGACTAGATTACTGTAACGCACTCCTCTCAGGACTACCCAAAAAAGACATAAATCACTTGCAACGAGTGCAAAATGCAGCTGCTAGAATCCTAACTAGAAAAAGAAAATCTGAACACATTTCTCCAGTTTTGATGTCACTACACTGGTTACCTGTGTCTTTCAGAATTGACTTTAAAATTCTGCTTATGGTTTATAAAGCCTTAAATAATCTCGCCCCATCTTATATATCGGAATGTCTGACACCTTATATCCCAAATCATAACCTTAGATCCTCAAATGAGTGTCTCCTTAGAATTCCAGGAACAAAACTTAAAAGTGGTGAGGCGGCCTTCTGCTGCTATGTACCTGAAATCTGGAATAGCCTGCCAATCGGAATTCGCCAGGCAAATACAGTAGAGCACTTTAAAAAACTGCTGAAAACACATTACTTTAACATGGCCTTCTTATAACTTCACTGTAATCAAAATCCTGATACTCTGTAGATCCAACTCATTATAATAACTATTCATGGTGTCTCTAAAATCTCTACTAACCCCTACTCTCTCTTCTGTTTCCTTTTCCGGTGTCCTTCTGGTGGTGGCTACTCAAGGCACCGTGATGTTCCAACAATGATGGATGGATTAAAAGCCAGAAGTCTGTTTGACCATCAACATCAAGTGACTCCGTGAGAACCCTAAATACAAAGAGGACTATTTGAGTTATGTTAGGTAGAATGCCCAGAGGGGACTGGGCGGTCTCGTGGCCTGGAACCCCTGCAGATTTTATTTTTTCTCCAGCCGTCTGGAGTTTTTTTTGTTTTTTCTGTCCACCCTGGCCATCGGACCTTACTCCTTTTCTATGTTAACTAATGTTGTCTTATTTTAATTTCTTATTTAGTCTTTTATTTTTCTTTTCTTCATTATGTAAAGCACTTTGAGCTACTTTTTGTATGAAAATGTGCTATATAAATAAATGTTGTTGTTGTTATACTCATAAATCAATACAATACAAATCAATACACAATAATCCTCCTCTCCCAGGCGCGTTGTTCCCTTCCTCCCATCTCAGCTCGTCCATCTGGGATTTCCCAGAGTCCTTTATAGTCCTTGACCCGGAAGTGTTTCTGAGCCCTCAGTCCATGTGATTATCCAGCACTTCCGGGGAAGGTAAAAACTCCTCTTCTTCAACCCGGAAGCACGTCATTTCCTCTGTCCGTGTGACTGTGACGTACTTCCAGGCTGTATGGAAAATACTCCTTTTTCCTCCCTGCAGTGTCCTCTAGCGGCCCCCATGGTATCCAGCAGGGTTGTGGATAAAAACTCCATTGTCCAGGATTCCCTGCTGGCCTTCGGGGCACTTCCATGCTGCAAGGAGGGCTCCATCTGGCAGCCTGGGGGTATTGGCCGGGATGAACAACCGGCCATATGTCACACTCTAAAAAACAAGAATTTGGTGCACAAGTTATCCATACAGGGTCAAAATTATGCACAGAGTCTCAAATATATACATATACCCACTTAAATTTTTAAATAAGGAGTACTGAAGGTTTTACAATGTCTTTAACTTGACCGGGCCAAAGGTCTATTAAATTCTTGTTAGTGATTATGATTGACTATAGCTGGTAGCTTCTCTGTGCCAGCATAAAAATAGTTTGTTTGACAGCACTCAACGAATTGGCCAACTCTCCAAACAATGGGAAAGTCCAAGGAGCTCAGTGAAGAGCTAAGAAAGAGAACTATAGATTTACACAAGTCAAGAAGGTCTCTAGCAGCCACTTCAAAAGAACTGCAGAGTCCAAGATGATCAAGTACAAGTTATTGGGAGATGTCCCCACTTTGCCATGGTCCGGAAGAAGTCCCAAACTGTCACCCGCAGCTTAAGGGAAATAGGTTTGGATATTCAGGAAAAACCACTAACCCCCAAGCCTACCATGACCTGGAAACGATTGGAACACCAGCATCACTGTCTGCAGTCAATTGAGTTTTACATTGCCATGGACTGAGAGGGTGCCATCCAAGAAAGAAGCCTCTGCTCCAAAATCAACACCTTCAAACTTGACTGAAATTCACAGCTTCCCATATAGACAAGCAAAAAGCCTTCCGGAGGAAAGTTTTATGGTCAGATGAATCAAAGGTGGAGTTGTTTGGCCACTATAACAAGAGGTATGTTTGGCAGATTAAAGGTAAGGCTTTCAAACCCGAGAACATGATACCAGCTATGAAGCATGGTCGCAGGGCTGGTTTGCTGCCAATGGTACTGGTATATTTCACAAAGTTGATAGAATAATGAAGAAGGAGGACTACCTCCAAATTCTTCAACTTCACCTTAAATTAACAGCTAGACGCTTGCATCTTGGATGCAATTGGGTGTTCCAACACATCAAAACTGTTTAAGATTAAGACTTTGGAATGGGATTCCAAAAGCTCAGACCTTAACCCTATTGAAACTTTGAGGCCTGTCCTACTGTGGACATCACACACTGCATTATTGAGAAGACAAAGTGACAGATCTGGTGTGGGTATCTCACATAGCATGAAAATCAGATCTGGCCTGCTCGTCTTATATTGCCTTAGGATGACTTTAGGTCCTGTCTTGGAGTTGACATTACATCGTTTTTTTAAAATGAAACTTGTTAGAAGAGTCCTGTTAGCATGAACTGCAAACATTTCAGGCTGGTCTTTTCTCAAAAAAAAAGCTGATCAGATCATTTTGCTCTATCCCGATGTCATCCTTTTGATTTAACCAAAAGGTTTTTATGGATTTAAAAATTCATTTAGTCAAATAGATGGATGAAAGGTGTTACTAGAGCCACTTCTCATGTGTTAAAATGTCCAAATCTAACACAAGCTAGTGAGATCAAGTCTGGTCCTTTACCTCTGGAATGGCCTGGCCAGATTTCAGGGTGACGAGCAGGCATTTGTTTGTCTCCTTGTCATATTCCACTTGGTCCTTTTAGCATTATTAAATCCTTCTGCTTATTCTTATACAAATTTCATCTCCAGCTCTGTAAAAATATAAAAGGAATCCTGAGATGTGGCTTTGCATAATTGAATGCCTCTCTTATTCTGTAAATATTTTATGATCTCCTTTTCATGTTCCCTCTGTCAATAAGCATCTTTCTAAAATTAGAATGTGTGATAATCACAAGAGTGATGGCAGCTTATTCAAACAACAGCTTTTTCAAAGAACGGTGTGCTAAATTCCAGCAATAAAAAAGAGAAGAAAAAAAAAACACAGTTGGTCTGTGTTTGTGGTTTATTTTTTATGTTTGAAGGACCGAGCTTAACCTGACAGAACAGAACATCATTTCACGAGGAGGCCAGATTGCCTCAAATTACATCTGACGTCATTGGGTGAGTGAGATGCCAACTTCCATTTCCTGAGACTCACGCCGCATGGCAAGGGGCTGCTGAGTTTCAGGCTGCTTTACATTAATGGCTGGTGATACTGATTTGGGGACTGGAGCAAAATCTTTTTTCAAGGAGTCCCTGACTCACATTTGTACTAGTAGAATTTACATATGCGTGGATGGTCACTTTGTCCTAGTCATGGCCATAAGGGCATTAGTGGAGCAATGGCCAGGAGATCATCCTAGAGACACCATGCACAACTTTCTGCGGATGGTGGGGCACATAAGCACTCAATTCTCAATTAAGTATCTTTACTTAACCTGCTTGCAGTATAGCAGGTCCATGGTTTAGAAAAGGTGGCCGATTTTTAATAAATATTAGGGGGCTCTGCCACCTGCTCGATTTGCTCATTAACCCCCGTGTGGGTGCTATGTGCTAGCCACTTCACGGGTCTGCTGCTCGTTTATGGGGAAGTTTAAATTTAAACAGATTGTTATTTTCATGGGAATTGTTACATATGCATAATAGACCTAACTATTTTACATTACAGCGAGTAATTAACCACAGTAAAAAATAGTAAAACGTAATAAATTGAAAGAAAATGATGTTTCATGTTCCGTTAGAAGAATTCGTTGCGTTATAATTTGTTTTGTTTGGCTTTGAAATTAACATGCAAATACTTTTAAACTTACTCTTTTACCGTAAAACTTCAGTAAAAACAATATTTGGAATTAACTTTTCGTCAATATCGCATTGAATTTTGGTTCCATGTTTGGACTTACATTACGACAACGCAACGTGATTGAATATCATTTCTTTCTCTCTAATAAATAAACCAACTTTTTCGAATGTTTGTCTCTATGATTTGTTAATTGTCATAGCAAAAGCTATTCTAACGGGAAACTGTAAACGTTTTAATAAGAATGGCATATCAAGATCTCCTTTGGTGTCTAATGTTTTCCGTGGAAGATGTACTACATTACCTTTCTTGTCACCTGTTAAAATTTTATATGTCAGAATTGTTCGACCAATTTTGAATACATCTAATCTTGTCCTATTGCATAGCCCATCACTCATACATAAATTACACAATAACATTCCGATACATCCTTCTTCGGCCGGTGGAAGACTGGCTGGTGTTAACAGTTGTAGATATTTTACGGGATATTGCAAGTTAATGTTTTCATCTTCCGCACGATCACTACCAACTGTTTCAGTATAGTCTATTGATACACATTTAACTAATTTGCCATGTAACCGATCAACAATTTTTACATAAATTCATATGACTTCATCGTTTCTCTGTGATAGGTTTGACAGTGTACTCATTTCTTCTGTTGATAACCCTTCGGGATGAAATTCTTCATTAAGATTTGGAAATAATAAGTCTTCTTTTATTGGGAACTTAAAATGAGGAAAACGTAAAGATTTATAAGAGCTGAGAGCACAGGAACTGTGTCTGACAAAAGCATTCACATGAATGAGAGGTGAAAGGACTCTGGGCGTGGGCCGTTAACTGTAAATGGTTGTGAGGAGGGCGAGACTTGATAAAATCTCTTGGAAATAGTCTTGTCTCATCTCAAGATTTTTTTTTTATAATAGAGTAAAATAATTGAGTGGCCAGCTCGATCTCCATGGGTGTGCATGCTTGCTCACGCAGCTGCAGTTGTTGGTGAGGTAATTGAGGCGAGACGCACCTCCATGTTAGAGTGTGGTCTGTCTCGATTGCTTCATCGGTTTTCCGCAGTTCACAATTGAGGTGCTATGCCCACAGAAGGAGATAAAAAAGGGAAAAAAAGAGAAAAATAGACTGGCTATGGAGAGAGAAAAATGAGTGAGAGACTCAGAAGTTAAAAGGAGAGAAGACAGAGATGTGAAGAGAAAGAGCAAGAGCTCCTGTGCTGCAGGAGCCTGAAGCTGAAGAAAGCGTGCTCTTACTGAGAGATTGCTGGTGAGTAGGAGCGGCCCGATTAACGGGAGAGGCATGTGTGGCTCAACAGGTTGCCCTGCAGATGCCAATAGAAGGGCAGCAGGGAACGGAGCCAAGATATGGAGGTTGACTGCACCTGTCGGTCGATGTCTCCTCCACCTCCTCCTGAGAGTTCCAAACAGGATAAAGGGGAGGAGGCGCCAGGTTTAAAAAGGGAGAATTCGGGCCTCAAAGCTTTGTGGATCATCTCTAATTTTAACCTCTGATTTTAACAGATTATTATTTTTTTTTACCTTTGTCTTGTTTTTATGGATTATTTATTTTTTGAACATTTTTGAGCACTGCACTTATTGAGCACTGTTTTGTTGTTGGGTTTTAATAAAAGCACAGAAGCACTTTTGCACCAACCCCTTGTTTTGTGTGTTGCGTCCTCATCCGCTGGCTCATCCTCGGGTTTGTTATCAGTGGTCAAAAGTCTCCCAAATGCTACAAGGAGTGTGGAGCCAGCTTGCACAGTCTTACTGCATATAAGACTTACTGTATATAAGTCTTGGAATTTATGATGCATATTTTACCGTGGACTGATGCCCCATCTCAGATTAGGCTTTGATCTTTTGTGATCCTGAATTGGGCAAGAGGGGTAGAAAATGGTTGGCAGCAAATCAGCGGTTTTCACTGCTGTCTCATATTTTTTGGCCTGGTGCAGTTTGCACATTCTTCCTTTGCTTGTGTGTGTTTTCCTCCAGCATCTCAAAACAGGTCAGGTTAGTTATAAATTTGATAAATTTGTCAAAGTAAATGTTGCTGCATGTTCAAGGGTGTGCTGTGATGATCTACTTGGGTTATGCTTCGGCAGTAACACTGCATGAGAAAAGCGCGTGGATGGACTTCACACATTTGTTGTCCCATTCAAGACTAGTTCCTGTCTTGCACCAAATTTTGCAGAAATAAGCTTACGATCCCCCAAAAGTTTGGATCCTATCATGGATCTGATTCTACCAGAATACAGCAGGTGCTATCTCCTGAAGAGAACTCTCATCAGTAAACAAGATTCAGAGAATGGATAGATAGATGGATTTTACATTGTAATAAAGCACATGAAGATTGCTTTATTATATAGAAGTTTAGGCCCAAGGTAGGAATAGCCTCTTAATTGTTAAAAACTTAAATTTTGAATGTAAGCCCACACATTGCACTGGATATTGTAAGCAGATGATTATAATGGAATATAGTTGCTCCTATCTGGACAGCTAAAGAAAGAAAATGGTGGATTCTGGGTGCTATTTAAAGTTCACAATGGTGGACGGATTCATTTCAGTTTATAGTTCCTAGTTTTGGACCGAGACACATGTCATGTCCCCAGCTTCAGCCACCACCTCTTCCTCTGTTTTATCCATCCATCAATCCATTATCCACTGCTTATCCGAGGTCGGGTCGCGGGGGCAGGAGCCTAAGCAGGGAAGCCCAGACCACCCTCTCCCCGGCCACCTCCTCCAGCTCCTCTGGGAAGACCTGAGGCATTCCCTGGCCAGTCGGGAGATATAATCCCTCCAGCGTGTCCTGGGTCTGCCCCGTGGCCTTCTCCCAGTGGGACACGCCCGGAAAACACCCCCCAGGGAGGCGTCTAGGGGGCATCCTGACCAGATGCCTGAACCACCTCAACTGACTCCTCTCAGTGTGGAAGATGAGTGACTCTGCTCCGAGTTTCTCCCGGATAACTGAACTCCTCACCCTGTTTCTAAGGGAAAGTTCAGCCACCCTGTGGAGAAAACTCATTTCGGCTGCTTGTATCCGCCATCTTGCTCTTTCGGTCACTACCCAAAGCTCATGGCCATAGGTGAGGGTAGGAACGTAGATCGACTGGTAAATCGACAGCCTCGCCTTTTGGCTCAGCTCTCTCTTCACCACGACGGACCATTGCAGAGCCCGCATTATTGGGGATGCCGCATCAATCCGTCTGTCAACCTTCCCCGCTCCATTCGTCCCTCGCTCGTGAACAAGACAAGGCAGTAATGTGTTCCCAACTTGGAGAGAGCATTCCACCCTTTTCCGGCAGAGAACCATGGCCTCGGATTTAGAGGTGCTGACTCTCATCCCCGCCGCTTCACACTCGGCTGCGAACCGCTCCAGTGAGAGCTGGAGGTCTGTCCGATGAAGCCAACAGAACCACGTCTGTTCCCTTTCTTTTAATCCCCTGTCACACGCTTGCACTTGGGGGACAGCTTAAAGGCTCAGATAATTGTGACTTCCCACCGGATCACCAGAGGGCGCTGTTGACTAATACCTTTTCTCTTGCTCTCTCTGCAGGCCAGAAGATTGACAGCCATAACATCTCTGATGTCACTTCCAGTGTCCGACTGCCTGGGGTCCATAAGACCGGAACCTCCACCATCTTGAGCAGTCTACTTTGAGACTTTCATCTGTATGATGTTTTCTTTTGCATTTGAATGCATTTTGAACCTGTGTTTTTTTCCATTATAGGGGGTTAGCCTTCGGGTGCACCAAAGATTTATGATGGCTTTTGTTTCTTTCATTAAATGCCATAACCACACCTGAAACTTCATATTCCTGACAATGTATTGGGTGCTTCATCTAAAACTGCTTGCTTCCTTGTGGCAGAGGCTCAGAGACATGTAACAAGTTTACAAGTCAAATACAAATTATATAAACTGATTACATTTTATAAACTGATAATGTGCAAACATAAAATACAGATTTGGTATTTGCTTTTGTTTTTTTTTTTTGCTCCCAAGTGGCAAGGTACCTGCTATGGAAGAGGCTTTATCTGTTGGAAACCTTGAATTGGACGAGTCAGGCTGAAGATACCAGGATGACATTATGTGTTTTGGGTCTCATCTGAGACTTGGGGCAACAAAGTGGCACAGTGGTTAGTGCTGCTGCCTCACAGCTCAAGTCCCAGCCTGGTCCCAGTCTGTGTGGAGTCTGCCTGTTTCTGATTGGGCCTTTTTATCTCACATCACAATGAGCTGCTACTGTAGCTACTGTAGGTCGACTGAGTAGTAACTCAAAGTCAGCCCCACATGAATGAGTGAGCCATGCAAAGGACTGGAACTCCATCCAGGTTTGCTTCCTGCACTGCATACAGTGCTGCTGGAAGAGTCTCCAGATGCCTATGACCTGGAAGCTTTAGAAAAGACTAATTCCTGTCTTGTTCCTGTTATTACCCCCTGGAGTTAAAAAGGATAGATGACTGTTTTTTATGTTATGTTGGCCTGTGTGCTTCCTTCTGGGATTAGCTGAATTGTGAATAGTTTAAAAGAGACAGACACGATGCGAATTTGAAAATGTATTCTCTTTGCACTTTAAATAAGTCACAGTTCTGCAAATATGGGATTTCCCGCTGTTATGTCAATAATGCTTTTGAAACCTGAGCCATTTTGATCGGTTTCTATAAATCTCATCATTGTGAAGTTGTGTTTCTTGGTGCATGTGGAAATGCACAGATGCAGCTGGCCAGCCATCCATTTTATGAATGTGCTTTAATGAGTTTCATCAGGGCAGAGATGCTCAAAAGAGTCATTTGGAACATGAGCCCTCTTTTAGGTTAATGCTTAACATAATCGTCCATCCGTCTTCTGAATTCCCTTCTCCATGACAAGGCCAGAAACCAGCAAATTACACACTAACATGGCCAAACTCAATCAGACATGGCTAATTTAGTATGGAGTGAGTGTGGGCTGACAACTCAACCATGACTGGTTCCCAGTTTATTGTCAATGCAGCCTACAAACCTCTAATGGACGTAGGGGTTAAAAATGAAAAAATAGATCCTTCTAACAAGCAGTACTACAGCATACAGTGGATTCAGAAAGTATTTAGATCCTGTCACTTTCTGCACACTTTACTGTCTTTTAGATTTCATTTGAAGTTGATAAATTTGACATTTTTGCCCATAATCTTCTACTTTATTTCAGCTGCTTACATGTTTCTTGTGTTTTGCTCTAACTTATTCTTCTTTTTCTTCTTCTTTTGGCTACTCCCTGTTAGGGGTCACCACAGTGGATCATCTTCTTCCATATCTTTTTGTCTTCTGCATCTTGTTCTGTTACACCCATCAATTGCATATCCTCTCTCACCACATCCATAAACCTTCACTTAGGCCTCCCTTTTTTCTCTTCCCTGGCAGCTCTATCCTTAACATCCTTCCCCCAATACACACATGTCTAAGCCAACACAATCTCTCTGACTTTGTCTATCAACTGTCCAACCTGAGCTGACCCTCTCATGTATTCATTTCTAATTCTTTCCATCCTCGTCACACCCAATGCAAATCTTAGCATCTTTAACTCTGCTATCTCCAGCTCTGTCTCCTGCTTTCTGTTCTCCAACCCATATAATTTAGCTGGTCTCACTACTGTCCTGTTGACCTTTTCTTTCAACTCTTGCTGATATCCGTCTGTCACAAATCACTCCTGACACTCTTCTCCATCCATTCCATCCTGCCTGCACTCTCTTCTTCACCTCTCTTCCACAATCCCCATTACTCTATACTGTTGATCCCAAGTATTTAAACTCATCCACCTTTGCCATCTCTACTTCCTGCATCCTCATCATTCCTCTGACCTCCCTCTCATTCACACACACGTATTCTGTCTTGGTCCTACTGACCTTCATTCCCCTCCTCACTAGAGCATATCTCCATCTCTCCTGGGTCTCCTCAACCTGCTCCCTACTCTCGCTACAAATCACAATGTCATCAGCAAACATCATAGTCCACGGGGACTCCTGTCTAATCTCATCTGTCAACCTGTTCATCACCATTACAAACAGGAAAGGGCTCAGAGCTGATCCCTGATGTAATCCCACCTCCACGTTGAATACATCAGTCACTCCTACCACAGACCTCACCACAATCACACTTTGCTCATACATATCCTGTACAACTCTTACATACTTCTCTGCCACTCCTGACTACCTCATACAATGCCACAGCTCCTCTCAAGGCACCCTGTCATATGCTTTGTCCAGGTTTCACAAATACACGATGTAGCTCCTTCTGGCCTTCCCTATTCTTCGCCATCAACACACTCATGTGGTGCTCTTTCCCGGCCACACTGCTGCTCACTAATCATCACCTCACTTCTTAACCTACCTTCCACTACTCTTTGCCATAACTTCATGCTGTGGCTCATCAGTTTTATCCCCCTTTAGTTACTACAGTCCTGCATAGCCCCCTTATTCTTCAATATCGGCACCAGTACACTTCTTCTCCAGTCCTAAGGCACCCTCTCACTTTCCATGATTGCATTAAACAATCTGGTTAAAAACTCCACTGTCATCTCTTCAAAACACCCATAATGACGGAGTGAAAACATTTTCTCAGAAAGGTTTGAAAATGTATTAAAAATCAAAAACAGAAATCTTTCATTCATGTAATTTATTCAAACCTTTAACTAAACATTTTGTAGAAGTCCCTTTGTCAGCAATTAAGCATTGGATAGCTCGCTAACAGCTTTGCACACCTGGTTTGAGCACTTTACCTCATTCTTGAAGGCAGATCCTCTCACACTCCGTTAGACCGGATAGGTAGCATCTGTAAACTGCCCTCTTCAGGTCTATCCACAGATGTTTTATGGTTGGACTATCAGAGACTAGTCCCACAGCCACTCCATCATTGTCTTGACTGTATGCTTCAGATCATTGTCATGCTGAAAGGTGAACCATCACCCCAGTTACATGCACTCTGGAGCAGGTTTTCTTCAAGGCCTTCTCCGCATTTCGCTGCATTCATCCTTCACTCAATTCTGGCCATTCTCCCCGTCCATGATGCTGCCACCACCATGCTTCACCATAGGGTGAACAGTGCCTGGTCTCCACCAGACATAGTACTTGAATTTCTTCCCAAGGTGTTCAATTTTTGTCTCATCAGACCACAGAATCTTTTTCCTTATGTGCCTGGTGTCCTTCAAACTGTCATATGCCTTAAACTAGAGAATGGCTTCCGTCTGGCTGCTCCACCATAAACACTTGATAACTGGAGTGCTGCTCTGATCAACATCTTTCTTACAGGTTCTTCCATGTTAGCAGAGGACTTCTGACTTGTTTGCTAGAGTCACAGCTGGGTTCTCAGACAAATACCTGACCAAGTTTAGCTGAAAGGGTAGTGGTGGTTCTAAACTTCTTTCATTTCAATCAAGGCCAGCATGATGCTGTGAACATTCAAAACTTTGCTTTTATCCCCTTGCCCTGATTTATGCCTCACCACAGTTTTATCGAGGAGATCTGCAGAGAGTTCCTTGACTGTCCTGACATGCAGTGTGAACTGTCGGACCTTATATAATATAAACTGCCATGCTAAATAATGTGCAATCAGGTCAGACTGCCACAAGTGAACTTCAATCAAGTTCTAGAAACATCTCAAAGCAAACAGGGAAGCACAATTTGGAGTGCTGTAGAAAAGAGCCTGACAACTGAAATGGATGACAGATTTTAGTTTTAGATTTTTAACAAATCTGCAAACCTTTCTTTGGGTTATTGAGTGTCAGTTGATGGACAAAAAATGCTAATTTATCCTTTTAAAATGAAATCTACAACACAATTAATTTCAGAAAATGAAGTGGCCTGAACACTTTCTTAATCCACTGCAGGGGTAAAACTGAAATGCATGGAGTGAACATCCATGCTAAATAAAGAAAACGACTGGCCAGTTTTGAAGCCCTTGAGTCTTGACAATGGCATAAATTCTTGTTATCACTGTCTACTGTAAATTATATTATATATACTGCTCAAAAAAATTAAAGGAATCCTTTTTAATCAGAGTGTAGGATCAAGTCAATGAAACTTCTGGGCTATTGATCTGGTCAGTGAAGTAGCAGAGGGGCTTGCTAATCAGTTTAAGCTGCTTTGGTGTTAATGAAATTAACAACAGGTGCGCTGGGAGGGCAACAATGAGATGACCCCCAGAACAGGAATGGTTTAACAGGTGGAGGCCATTTGCATTTTTCCCTCCTTGTGTTTTTTCACTAGTTTTGCATTTGGCTACAGTCAGGGTCACTACTGGTAGCATGAGGCGATACCTGGACCCTACAGAGGTTGCACAGGTAGTCCAACTTCTCCAGGATGGCATATCAATACATACCATTGCCAGAAGGTTTGCTGTGTCTCCCTGCACAATCTCAAGGACATGGAGGAGATTTCAGGAGACAGGCAGTTACTCCAGGAGAGCTGGACAGGACCGTAGAAGGTCCTTAACCCATAAGCAGGACTGGTATCTGCTCCTTTGGGCAAGGAGGAACAGGATGAGCACTGCCAGAACCCTACAAAATGACCTCCAGCAGGCCACTGTTGTGAATGTCTCTGACCAAACAATCAGAAACAGACGTCATGAGGGTGGCCTGTGGGCCCGACGTCCTCTATTGGGCCCTGTGCTCACTGTCCAGCCAGCACCATAGAGCTCAACTGGCATATGCCATAGAATACCAGAATTGGCAGGTCCACCACTGGCGCCCTGTGCTTTTCACAGATCAGAGCAGGTTCACCCTGAGCACATGTGACAGACGTGAAAGGGTCTGGAGAAGACGTGGAGAATGTTATGCTGCCTGTAATACCGTTTAGCATGAGTGGTTTGGTGGTGGGTCAGTGATGATCTGGGGTGGCATATCCGTGGAGGGACGCACAGACCTCTACAGGCTAGACAACGGCACCTCGATTGCCATTAGGTATCGGGATGAAATCCTTGGACCCACTGTCAGACCCTGTGCTGGTGCAGCAGCTCCTGGGGTCCTCCAAGTGTACGACAATGCTCAGCCTCATGTGGCAAAAGTATGCAGGCAGTTCCTGGAGTATGAAGGAATTGATACCATTGACTGGCCCCCACTCTCTGCTCACCTGACCTAAATCCAATAGAACACCTCTGGGTGTGACATTATGTTTGCCGCCAGGTTGCACCTCAGACTGTCCAGGAGCTCAGTGATGCCCTGGTCCAGATCTGGGAGGAGATCCCCCAGGACACCATCCATCGTCTCATTAGGACATTGTCAGGCATGCATACAAGCACGTGGGGCCATACAAATTACTGAGTACGATTTGGAGTTGCTGCAATCAAATTTTGGCAAAGTGGACTAGCCTGCTGTATCATTTTTTCACTTTGATTTTCATGGTGTCTTTGAATTCACCCCTCTGTAGGTTGATCATTTTCATTTCCATCAAACGATGTGGCATCCTTTTGTTCTTAACACATTACCATATCAGTCCATATCAGTAGAGATAGCCAGCACAATTATTTTTCGCATTGAGATCTGATGTGTTTTCAAAGTGTTCCTTTAATTTTTTTTGAGCAGTATATAAAGCCTTCATAAAGTATTCAGTTCCTTTTATTTTTTTTTTGATATTTTGTTATGTTGCAGCCTTATGTTAAAATCTTTTAATTTAATTTTTACTCTGATCAAACAAAACAAAACAGGGTTTTAGAAAAAATGCTACTTTATTAAAAATGAAAACCTGACACTTTGACACAAGTATCCTAACCCTTTGCTATGCCACTTGCAATTTAGCTCAGTTGTTTCCCATTGTATTTATCATTGAGGAGATGTTTCTACACTTTGATTGGAGTTCACCTGTGGTCAGTTCATTTGACTGGACAAGATTACGAAAGGCACACACCTACCTATAGATGGTTGCTCCATTTAGCAAAATCCAGGCCACAAGACTGAAGGAACTTCAGCCTGCAGAACATAGAGACAGGATTGTGTTGAGGTACTGATCTGAAAGAAAGCCTACAGAAACAAATTCTGCAACACTGATGGTTCCCAAGAGTAGAATGGACCCCATCATTCTTAAATGGAAGAAGTCTGGAACTTCCTAGGGCTGTCTGCCTGGCTGAACTAAGCAATCAGGGTGGGAAAGGACCATGGTAGAATGTGGGACCAAGAACCTGATGATTACTCTGGTTGAGCTGCAGAGAGTCTGTGTGAAGATGGGAGAAACTTCCAGAAAGATGTGTTGGACTGTAACATTCCAATAAAGCTGGGCCTTGTTGCAGAGTGGCCAGAAAGCACATGAAAATCTTCTTGGATATATACCTAAGAGATTCTCAGACTATGACAAACACAATTCTCTGGTCTGGTGAAGTCAAAATTGAAGTGTCATGTCTAGTGGAAATTAGGGACCACTTGTCATTTGGGCAATACCATTCCAAAGGTGAACCATGGTGGTGGCAGCATCATGCTGTGGATTATTTTTCACTGGGAGACTAGTCAGGGTTGAAGGAAAGTTGAACATTTTAAAGTACAAAGATATCCTTAATGAAAACCTGTCCCAGAATGCTCTGGACTTCAGACTGTACCCAAGGTTCACCTTCCCACAAGACAATGACCTTAAGCACAAAGCAAAGGCAACACAGCAGTGGCTTAGGGTCAACTCTGGGAATGTTTTTGAGAAAACTAGGCAGAACCCAGGCTTGAACCGAACTGAACAAGATAGACCTGAAAACAGCTGTCAACTTTAGTCATCTCCATCCAAGCTGACTGAGCTTGAGAAGATCTGCAGAGAAGAATGGCCGAAAATGCCCAAAGCCAGGTGTGTGGAGCTTGTTGTGTCAGAACTAAGAAGACTGCAGGCTGAGTAAAGGGTCTCTTTTGTTAATGGGATGTTTTGTAATTTTCCTTTAAGAGTTTTGAGCAGCTTATAAACAAATCAATTGGATCTTAAATAATATATAAGCAGATCAATTGGATTTTATGAATTGGGTGAGAGGATTTGTGTGGTGTGTCACAGTCCGGCACAGCACGTGTCACAATTCCATGTCTAAAAATAGCACATGTCAACAAATGATGTCTCAGAGCAACGATACCCAGGAGACGCCATTCATGGCTTCCCATTAACCCCCCCATCTGCTGACTCTCCAATTTATTTTTTTGTATTCCAAGCCTGTCCTTCATTACTTTGTCATTTAAAAAAAATGAAATCCTACTCATCAAAAGTCACATTTCACAGCGAGTCTGATGGGTGAACGCTTCCTGGAGCTGCAGCTTGCAAAAGCAGGGTGTGCTTGTGCACAAAATGAGGATCCGTTTTGAAGATCTTCTTTTTTTTGGTGGGAGGTTTGCTGTACCCTGAGGCAGACTGCTGTGTAAGAAAGTAGGAAACTGTTCTGATATTCAGTAGGGAGATCTGCAGGAAACAGAGTGGGAGGCCTGCAACTTAACAAGTTGCATCTTAAACCTGAGAAATGTCAAACAGGGCAGTCTGTCCCCTAAGAAGGACCCAATATTGGGATGAAGACGATGAATACCGCTAGGGTAGCATAGAGGTCAGAGCATTACCCTCCAGACTTTGGTTCATTTCCAGGCCTAGCCCCTGTTTTGGTTAGCTTTGCACACTTTCCCCCTGATCAATTCAATTTTACTCAATTGATAACTCCAAATGGTCCTAGTGAGATCAGGAAATGTGCCCTGCCATTGACTGGCGTCATATTTGGCCTTTCTTCTGATGCTGCTGGGATACACACTGGCTCTCTGTGACTGATCAAATCAGACTAGAAAATAGATGTCGCAAAAAAGTTTCCATTTCTCGATTACTGACATCTCTGAAGCGCCAAACCTCCTTCTGTTTTGATAAATGAAAGTCACAGTGTGTGACTGAGAAGAAGTTAAAAAAGCTCTTTGAATAGAAAGAAGTGTGTGGGCATCACAGGAGGCAAAGTAAAAATATAAGTGCCAAAGTGAAAATGCACCAAATAAATAGCATGAGGAGGAGCTGACAGACACAAACACTTGACAACTCTTTGGATCAATAACGTCATTGTCTGGCACACCTTAGGAAAACGTCTTTGTTCACATTCATGTTGTCTTCATCTTGGTTATAGACTACATCTAGGGGGTAATCTTAACAGGGCTCAATTGTGTGCCAGAGAGCCTCCATCTGTGCTCGTATCATGGCAATCTGTAGCACTCAGTGGGTAGTTAAAGGAGACGCTGACAAATTCACTCATTCACTTGTGAGCACATCGACCAACCAAACCCTCCATCAATCCAGACCCATGTGTGATCAACACATCTCAGAAAGCATTTGATATCAGAAAGCATTTGATAAGGTGCCACATGAGAGGTTGGCATCAAACTAAAAGAAGTGGGAGTTTAGATGGGTGCAGAATTGGCTCATTCACAGGAAGCAGAGGGTGATGGTGCGAGGAACCTCATCAGAACTGGCCGATGTTAAGAGTGGTGTTCCACAGGGGTCAGTGCTAGGGCCGCTGCTATTTTTAATATATATAAATGATTTAGATAGGAATATAAGTAACAAGCTGGTTAAGTATGCAGATGATACCACGACAGGCAGATAATTTGGAATCCATTATATCATCACAGAAGGAGTTGGATAGCATACAGGCTTGGGCAGATGAAATTTAATGTCAGTAAATGTAAAGAATTACACATAGGAAGTAAAAATGTTAGGTTTGAATACACAAAGGGAGGTCAAAAAACCGAGAGTACACCTTATGAGAAGGATTTAGGAGTCATAGTGGACTCTAAGGTATCAACTTCCCGACAGTGTTCAGAAGCCATTAAGAAGGCTAACAGAATGTCAGGTTATATAACATGATCTGTGGAGTACAAGTCACAGGAGGTTCTGCTCAACCTTTATAACGCACTAGTGAGGCCTCATCTTGAGTACTGTGTGCAGTTTTGGTCTCCAGGCTACAAAAAGGACATAACAGCACAAGAAAAGGTCCAGAGAAGAGCGACTAGGCTGATTCCAGGGCTACAGGGGATGAGTTATGAGGAAAGATTAAAAGAGCTGAGCCTTTACAGTTTAAACAAAAGAAGATTAAGAGGTGACATGATTGAAGTGTTTAAAATTATGAAGGGAATTAGTACAGTGGATCGAGACTGTGATTTTAAAATGAGTTCATCAAGAACATGAGGACACAGTTGGAAACTTGTTAAGAATGAATTTCGCACAAACATTAGAAGGTTTTTCTTTACACAAAGAATGATAGACACTTGGAACAAGCTACCAGGTAGTGTGGTAGACAGTAAGACGTTAGGGACTTTCAAAACTCGACTTGATGTTATTTTGGAAGAAATTACTGGATAGGACTGGCGAGCTTTGTTGGGCTGAATGGCCTGTTCTCGTCTAGAGTGTTCTAATGTTCTAATGTTCTAACAACAGAATAAAAAGAATGCTATTGGGGCAAATCTTTATCCGATCTGTGGATACATTCCAAGTGTATGTTTGTTCTATTTTTTGTCGTGTGTACTTTTGGATTTTGACCATCTTGCTCTCTGGACCCCAATTATTGTCTCTCGTATGGGGCTTCAGTTTTGATTCATTTTGTATCTTCTTTTGTGTTTTGTTTTTTCTTTTTACGTGCATCTCCCAGTTTTTTGCTCAAAAGTTTATCTGTCAGTTCGCTGACAAAACATCCACATGCTGAACTTTTCTGTGGCGAGAACAGAGTAATGTGCCCAATGGTGTATTTTAGTGTTGTGAACACTAGAGGCTGTTGCCCCTTTAAACCCAACAGACAGACACTCAGGACACAGGGTAAAAGTACTAAGAAGTATTTTAATACTTTCTTATTATAAATAGTGCCATAAGCACCTCAGCTACAAATAACAGGCAAGTACTGTAATAACAATAATACACACAATAAAGCACAATTCTCTCCTCCATACTGCCCAGCAAGCATTTTCTACTACCTCCCAACTCTGGCTCACTTGCTGGGTTCCCATCAGTTCTTTATATAGTCCTCGACCCGAAAGTGCTTCTGTCCTTCCACCCACGTGACTTGCTAGCACTTCCAGGTCAGATGGAGAACTTGCTTTTTTCTTCAGCCCAGAAGTACTTCAGAGGAGGGAGCATGGCTCCTCTGGTCCTTTTACAGCTCCTCCTCACAGCAGCCACGGTGCCGAACAGGGCTGAGAAACCATACTCCAGGGCCCAGGATGCCCTGTTGGAATCCGGGGGCACCGCTACACTCCAGGGGAGCTGCCATCTAGTGTTTTGGGGCAGGCAGTGTTCAAAAATATCTGTCTTCCCCCATCCTTCCATTCTTTGGGGGTCCCAGCTGGGTTGTGCTGCCAGCCATCCCTGACAGTGTATACTCATGTGAAAAATATAAAACATGTCATATTTAAAACAAAAGGCCCCGCACTCTTCTGCAGTGATGTGAATGAGAGGCACAAATAGAACATGGTGTGATGGTTAAGGCGTTGGACTTCAAACACTAAGGCTGGGCATTCAGATCTGTGTGACCCCGAGCAAGTGACTTGACCTGCCTGTGCTCCAACTGGAAAACCAAACCAACAAGTAATGTAAGCAATTCAATCATAACTGTTATACGTTGCCTTGGATAAAGGCATCAGCCAAATAAATAAATGTAAATCTACATTACACAGGTGCAGACAAAAAAAGGATAAATAGGGAGGCATAAGTAAGGATTTATGGGGTGGTGCTACTTGTTTTCCACCACAACTGCGAATTCACCTGTGAAATGAACTTTAGCATCAGATTCACAGAACTGTACGTGAGCCGATACATGGCCCGTTTTGCTCATCACTAGTTGTGATTGATTTGTGTTGCTGTTATGTTTTTTCTGTCACTTTCAGGTGGCACTGTAAGCCTTACCACAGTGTGATTCCTGGTCAGTCTGTGGAACTAAGGCTCCCCGCAATTGGGCGTTGGGCAGTGCCTCACTGAGGCATTCCTTGTGTGATTTTGGGCTATGCAAGAAATAAATTATCATTGTCGGACACAGTGATTAAGCACCTTTAAAAAGGCAGAATATTGTATTTAGCCAAACTGTGTTTGTGGAAGGACAGAATTTCTACAGGAGATGCCATTTGACAGGAGTTAATCACTTTTTTAAAGCGTCTACATTTGGCTGACGGGCGTGAGAATAAATGTAAGTATGCCATGTGATAAACGTACCATGCAGCTAGGAATGGTTCTTGCCAGAATCTTGTAATGGACTCAGTCTCCACCTGACCCTGCAATAGAAATGAACTGCTTTGGAAATGAATACATTTTGGAAGAGAAGCAGATTCTTCTAAGCAGAGGAGCCATTCTTCCAGGGTGTTTTGGGACTTAGAATGATTACGAATGTGGACATTAGTGTTACCAACAAAGGACTAGCATCTCATCTAGAAATGGTTTTCTACCTTGCTGAGATAATCTGCACATGATTCTATAATGCATCATTCACAGAATCCTTCTACTGTATATAAAAGCGGTCAGGATTGTCCTTCCGTCCCGTGAGTGCTACGCAGGCGCGAAGTTTCACACACGCCCCGTCCATTTTGCAGTGCACGATGGGATTTGTAGTTTCGTTTTTCCAGGTAAAAGATGATTTTCTACTCCAGACTGTGTGATATCTTCTTCTTCTTTCTTACTATATAAAAGCGGTCGGGATTGTCCTTCCGTCCCATGAGTGGAAAGCGTAGCGGTATTCCGCTTATCACAGACTTACTACTTGCAGCTTGCGGTATGAAGCGACATGATGTGAGCAGAGTTCTGGTGCTCCCATCGTACCCTTGCTTTTGTGCGCGATGCGCTGGAAAAATAGACAAAAGTATGTCTCTTGAAATAATTAATGTTGATGGAGTACAAATGCCTCACCGCATAGTAAATATCATGGGGGTTCAAAAGGGCGACCTCAATATAGAAAAAAAGTTTACATTTCATCACAAAAATAACAGAAACTACGAGTATTAAAGTAATACCACTCAAATGCAATATAACCAAATTAATGAGTTTGTATAAAATATCAAATTGATCTACATATTGAACTGCCTTAAGAAGTGGTCAGCTTAAAAGTCGGTCGCCTTAAAAGGCGGGTCAGCCTAGTGAATGAATATAAGGTGACAGAATTACAGCATACATTCTAACAGGGGCATTTGCCAGGCACTAACTGACGTATTTTTACACTCATTGTTTGTTTTGTGCCTGCATATGATTCCTTTGTTTCGGTCTCTATTTAGTTCGATTACATTTCATGCAGCAGATTTTCAAGTGAACCACAATGTAACAACAAACCCCATGTGATTGTGTCGTGGACTTCTTTTATTGACCAGAAAAAAGTTCTTCCTGGGAAAACTCATCACGAGTTTTATTTCACTGTATGATGTTGTGGGGTCACTCTTCGGTACCCTACTACATTAGTGTCACCTCTGTTCTGACCTGGCCTGACTTCATATAATCAGAAATATTCTATAACTTTCATATAAATGTTTGACTATTATATTCTGTGGCCTGTAGGGGGCGTTGAAGCACCTGAAACCCCCAGACACAACTTCACAACATAGTCCTGGGTTTGAATAAAAGGTGTTTATTTCAACAATACCTTCTCAGAGTTTCAGGTTCCTTTCTACTATACCATACAATAAGCATTAAGCTTCTCCTCCTACCACTCCCATGCTGTCTCATCCACCTCCTCCTGACTCTAAGCACACACTGGACAGAGGAAGCCCCTTTTATGTCAGGAAGGAAGTATTTCTGGGTTTGCCGGATCCCCTGAAAGTAGGCACTGCCCTCCCCAGCAGTCTGGTGCCCACGAAACCCAGCAGGGCTACCCCAAAGGAACCACAATTTTCAGCATGCATTTCCACTACAGAAATGGGCATACTGGCCCAGGAATGCTGCCATGTGTGTCCAGTCCATTACGCTGGCCTCCCTGCCAGGTAAAGATATAAAACTTATCCTGGTTGGGATGTCGGCCCAGTCGTGCCATTCATCACAATTCTCATAGCGAGTTTTGGCAAGTTCATTTTGGGTATTGTGGAGAAATGGCTTACACCTCTTATTTCAGACGCTATTTTAATGCTGGGTGGGTTTCATCAGACAGAGAGGAAAAAGCAGGAGGGGAACTGGAGATTTTTGTGAATGTGCAATGGTGACAGCGGTAGCACAGTATAATTAAAACTAAAATGTGTCATCAAGACATAGAAATGCAAACTCAATTCATGCATGTCGCTGCCCAGGAAAGGAATTTACATCATCCTGGCTCACTCAGTAACAGACATGTGTACCACCATCTTAATGATGAATCATTCTGAAGGCTGCTGACTTCAAACAAGGAATCAAGTGTCTATTCAGCATGTTCCATATGTGGACACCACAAGCTGGACCTGCTCTATCCAAATATTAATGAATTTAGATATAAACTTGTGGCACAATCTGCTGATATTTGAGTAAAGGCGAATTCGTAAAATGTTTGACTCAGTTGATTGAGCTGCCCTGTGGGACATCCTGAGACTTCGGGGGATCCACTCAAGGTTGCTGGATTTCATGGCCATCCTGTACACTGGTACTGTGAGTGCTGTGCAGAGTGGAGGCTGAACCTCTGTGTTTTTCCCAGTTGATTCTGGGGTTCGTCAGGGGTGTGTTCTTGTTCCTACTCTGTTCAGTACTTGCATGGTCTGGGTGTTAGGCAGGGTCGTGGGGTTCAGCAGCTGTGGGGAATCTGTGGGAGAAGAGAGATTCACTGATCTTGACTTTGCTGACGATGCTGTGATCTTCAAGGAGTCAATGAAGGCTCTGAGTCTCTGGGCGTGTGAACTTGCAATAAAACCCAAGATCCTGGCCTTTAATGAGCTCTTGGGCACGGCCATCAGCGGTGTGTCTGTCTGCGGAGAGAGTGTCGACCTTGTCGAGAGGTTTACTTACCTTAGCAGTAACATTCACGTCTCTGGTGACTCTTCCTATGAAGTCAGTAGAGGGGTTGGGAGAGCATGGGGGGTCATGAGGTCGCTGGAAAGGGGTGTGTGGTGCGCCCAATATCTATATAAAAGGACGAAGGTCCAAGTCTTTAGAGTCCTGGTGCTTCCTGTCTTGCTATATGGTTGTGAGACATGGACGCTATCCAGTGACCTGAGACGAAGACTGGACTCCTTCAGTACTTTGTCTCTTTGGAGAATACTTGGGTACCACTGGTTTTACTTTGTGTCAGATGATCACAGAGTCCCAAATGAGGCACATTACCTGCATTGTGAGGAAGCGTCATTTACAGCACTACAGCCATGAGGCATGATTGCCAGAGGGTGATCCAGCTTTCAGGATCCTTATTGTTGAGGAGCCGAGCATCTGGACCAGGCCAAGAGGTTGCCCACATAACACCTGGCTGCAGCAGATAGATCGTCATTTCTGGAGTGTGGGACTGGACCGTATGTCTGCCTGGGGGGGTTGCCAACTGGGACCCCAAGCTCTTTCGTCATGTGGTGGGTGCGACAACATGCTGTACCAGTGTAAGCTTCCCAACCTGACCTGTCCTGACCTGGCACAATCTGAGCTGGTCTGGCTTCATCTTATGCCACCTACAGAACTGTTATTGACAGGAACAGATCTCTGTTATCAAACGCAGACGATTTTAAGTGTGTTTGGGGTGGGGGGAGGGCTGTTGCTTGTTTTTATCATATTTATTTTTGTAGCTTCTGTAAAATGTCAATTTTGCCTTGGGGACAATTAAAGTATACTCTGTCTATCTACAGTATCTACCTATTTAGACAACTCACATGTCTATCATCTTTAGGCTTCTAAATATTTGTTAATGCTCCTTGTGGAATGTTTTATTGACATTTACTATAAAATTTATGTCGCTCCACTGTCCATATCTTATCCAAAGAGTGATCGTATTAACAGTACGTCGAACCTGTGCACTTACTCGTACGGCACAGATTAGGGGGTCTGACTGTCCATGGCACAGGGTGCTGCAAATCATTTCACACATGTAGTTTGATCAACGTGATAACAAGCGCATTTACATTTTTTTCTTTAACTGCTATACGACTGGGAGAGAGACAGAGAGAAATGGCTCCTAAATCAGGTGCTGAGCTTCCTCTCATTGACTCGTACCAATGTGGGCTGTTTTCTGTGAATTGTGTTACATTTGTATGTATTATGAATGCAATGGAGGCTACTTAACATACCATTTATGGCCATCCAGTATATATATATTATGGTGAGTGGCTGGGGGTGGTACCCAGGCGGGATGCCCAGGAGGACAGGAGGGGGGTTTACGCCTCCTCCAGACCGCGATGGAGCGACCGCCCTGGTGGCTTTGGGGACCATGGGAACTGAGCTTGGAAGCTCAACCCTATAGGGGCCTGTGGTCACCGCCAGGGCCCTCAGCACTTCCACCAGACCAGGAAGTGTTGGGGGGAAGAAGACCAGGGACACACGGAGTGCTTCCAGATGCGCGGCCAGTACTTCCGCCCATAGACATACTGTATATAGACAGACGCCACATTCACTGTGTTGCCCAGTCGACACGATACGTCAGCGCTTCCGCCACATTGCGAGTGGCAAAAGTGCCATTTAAACTAATACAGGTAGACGTGAAAACCGAGTTTTCTGATGAAAAAACAATAACGTTTAAAACAGTATCGTTTACATACAACAGTTTTTGGCGAATTGTTTAAATGCAATTATTTATATCCATTTATACACTAATAATGGCAATTATTAAATAATGCTAATAATAATTATTATTATTAAATAATTCCTCCCATATAAGTAACATTTCTCAAACTGCCTTCTTACATCTCCGAAACATTTCTAGACTTCGTCCTGTTCTTACGCAACACAGTACTGAAGTATTGGTTAATGCCTGAGTCACCTCACGTACAGATTACTGTAATGTTATTCTAACTGGCATCCCACAAAAACGTATCCATCGCTTACAACTTATTCAAAATTCTGCTGCCAGGATAATAACCTGCTGTTCTAAATCCACTGAACATATTACACCGATTCTCTCTCAGCTTCACTGGCTCCCTGTTAACTACAGAATACAATAAATACTAAATACCGTTCTTAACATTTAAAGCTCTCCACAACCTCACTGATCTCCTACAGACTGACACTCCTCTCGCTCACTCAGATCCTGTAATTTGAGAGTATTCAGTCTGACAATAAGGTGCAACCTTAGTTTGTGGAAGACAGACACAACTAAAGACATGAGCATAAAATGGTGGTTGTCAGTTTCAAACTGTGTTTCCTCAATGTGCTCCTTGAGAAAAAACACATCATCTGAACCAATCTCAGCCTGAACAAACTGATTGATCAAAGATACCCTGACAGCTTGCCGTAATGTCGGCTGTCGGATAACACGCTCAGCTACTTTGACCATCTTGACTGGACCCACAGAAGGAATCATCAAACCTCCTTTGTTTTTTAATGTGAGCAAGTGGTAGCTTTGATCATATGATGCCGGTACAGCATCTGTTACCAAACTAGAACGGCACACATCACAGGACAGCTTTCTCAAAATCCCGTCTAAGGGCTACCTGACCTCCCACTGCTTCCCGAGGTGGAATTCTTTAGGAAACCTTCAAAGTTTGAGAAATATTAACAGGTAACAACAATCTACATAGTTAGTGACTAAATATGTTTAGCCAAAACATTGTTTGGAGGCTCACTTGAGCACATAAATGCATAGCTTTGCTAGTTTAGCCTGGCATAGCTAAAGTAAAGATTATAAAACGTGATTTTCTAATGGCCAAATATAACCAAAACAACTGTTCAGCTTTGTCTATTAAATGTAATCCCCCGGGATCTGGTTTGGAGAGTACAGCGGTTTGTACAATCCCGAGCAGAACATGTGTGAGGCATCTTTATCCATTACTTCACTCCACAGCAGTGCCACTCGCAATATGGCGGCGACGTTGACGTACGATGCTGCTGGTCATGCGGTGTCTAGTAATTCTATGTCTGTGCTTCCGCCACACTGGGGAAGCTAATCGGGAGGCACCTGGAGCATATCTGGGTGTGTATAAAAGGGGCCGCCTCCTTCCATTCGAAGGCTGGAGTCGGGTGGAAGAGGACAGAGCTCGGGAGGAGAGGAGTGAAGGTGGTCAGAAGACAGAGAGAGGCATTGTGAAGAGGCCTGGACTTTGGGGGAGTTTGGGGTTGTGTGTGCACTTTGTAAATAAATGTGTGGTGGTGCTTATTACGATGTCTGCCTGTCTGTGTCCGGGCTGTCTTCCACAATATATATATATTTTTTTCTTTATCTTTATTACATTATAAGGACTAATTAAAGCCCAGGTATATTTTCTTTAACTTTCATTTTTTTAATTTAATGAAAAACGGTGCCATTGCAGAACTGAGAGGTAATTAACAACCAACACCCCTGCCATGTAAATGTAACTTTCCAAAGCAAAGGAAAAGCTGGCTAGATTGGGCACACTCTCTGTTCTGTGATGGCTGCAGAGGGTGAGGGTTTTCTTTTCTTTGAATTTTATTTCCATATAGTGTTTCTTTTTCTTATATTTTAATATTTACATGTAAATATATTTTATATCACAGGGTATACAGGTAATGAGACCCTGCATGTGTTTCTATTACAGCTGGAGAAATAAACTGACAGAAGAGTGGACCAAATGATTGTGTGTCCTTTGTCTTAAATCTAAAAAATAATAAATGAATGAATCAAAATGCAGAGAGATGCCTGAGACAGAAATAACGTGTTCTGTACACTTATTATCTCTGCAGAGATTGCATAAATGCTGGCAGAAGTAGTGCAACCTGACTAGCACAGAGTGCATAAAGTTAAATCAAAAGCACAGCATCACATTCACACCTCACATGAACCATTCCAGGGTGTTGAGACCACCATTTCTAAAATGTCTTGGTCTGGGTGTTTTGTTCCACACCTGAATGCTATGTTCTCCTCTACCTAAATGATCCAGACTATGGGAGAAATCAGTCCGGAGGTTGAATAACAATCTCCCAGTGGACTAGTTGTAAATATACTTGAAACTGTTTGGACTTAAAGGGGAAATGTGATAGACTGGCATCCCTTTCCAATGCTGGTTCATGCCACGCACTTCTGGGTCCCCACAGCTCTGTAATGGGATAAGTGGGTAAGAAAACTGAGGCATTAATGAATTGCTCCAGGCCTTGCTGGGTACAGACATCCAGCCCTGTTCTTTTGGAGGTTTTGTACTTCAGATACAGTCTCAGCTTCTGCAATGACACATTGATAGGAACATAAATCTAAAGTCACCACTTGCTGGAAAATGATCACAATAGAATGACGCAATGCAAACCTGGACAGTGTGAGGAGTTTCTGAGTCAATGTGCTAAATATGCTGTAGTTAAAGGCTTTGATTGATAATTCTGAAAAAAAAGTATACTATCTCACAATTCTAGAGCTGTCTAATATTATATCAAGTCACTTTTCCAGGAACAGATTTCATTTATTACTGCAAAATAAAAAAAAAAAAGAAATAAACACAATTTTCCTCCAAACAAAAAAATTAGACAAATATTAAAATCGGACCCAAAGGAGAGCTTCTTGCACAAATGCTTGGGTGTTACGATTATATTCTTTGCAAAGGTTCGTGTACGGTAGAGTACCACTGACATAATATTGGACAGTTCCAGAATTGTGAGATAGTACTTTTCTTGTCAATAAGTATTGATCAAAGCCTTTAACTACGGCATATTTAGCACATTGATGCAGAAACTCCTCACACTGGCGGACTTTGACTGCTCACTCATTTTCTCCAATAACATCATGAGGCAGCACTTGATCCCTTGACCTTTAACTGACGCAAGCTTTGGCTCATTTGGGAACATTGCATGTGTTCGGCTAATGACTGTCATTACTATGCAGTAGCAAGCAGCCTGCCTGCCTGCCTTTCTTTCTTTCTTTCTTTCTTTCTTTCTTTCTTTCTTTCTTTCTTTCTTTCTTTCTTTCTTTCTTTCTTTCTTTCTTTCTTTCTTTCAATGTTTTAAAAGATTGAAGCTAGAGGAGTCCCTTTCCTGACATTACACACAGGATCTTCACTGTAAGTTAAGTTTAATGGCAACTTAAAAGCTGAATGAGTGGTCGCCCCCACCCTCCAGTAAAGTGGCAGCAATGACAGAGGACGCTACAACTATTGCAATTTTATAATCTGATCTAATTTTAGCCAATATTAAATGAATTAAAAAGGTTGTGCATCCAGAAAGAATAATTTTTCCCTGATCCTTGAAGACACTTTCCAGATTTTCATCTTAAACTTTTTTTCTGATCGTTCACTAAACTAACGTGAATTATGAGATTTGTATCCTCTGTCTGAACATCCAAGTATATGAAGGGCACAAGATTGAATGAGCCGCACGATGAGCTGGGGGCTGTTATATAGCTTAGGTGTGGTGGGAGAGCAACAGGACCAATGAGAACATCGGGCCGTAATGCCACCACCTCTGTGAAGTGCTGAGAATGATTTTAGTGAAAGTACATTTTACCCCCGGTCAGCCTGGTCATGTGACAACACACAGAGTGCATTCTGGTCTGATGATCCCATTAGCCTCAGGTGTAGGCTAGTGTGCAGAGATGTGGACACGGGCGTCTTCTTATTAATACTTCTTATTAATTATTACTTTTTATTATGTATTAAATTAAATAAGCACACATACTAAACATGCTCTGAATTTCTAATGCATTTGTGTGTCGGCTAATTCAATACCCTCCACTACATTCAGGCTTCCTGGGGACTTATCACAAATTTTGGATATTTCAGATCAAGGTGATAGCATTACTCAGTTATGTGCCAAATTTCAACTTTGTAAGTCATTTGGACAACCGGACAAACATACATACATACATACTAACATTCAGCTTTATTAGTATATATCTTCTTATATAATACGCTACTGTGGCTGTTCGCTTGTCTGTTCAGTATTTTAAATCACCTGTTGCTCGCAAACCGTTTGACAAATTGACCTGAAATTTGGTACACATATACTACGTGATGTCTACTATCCGCTTTCAGGGTGATTATGGACCTCCAAGATTATTCCTCTTTTCTTTGTTATTTTATTTTATTTTATTGTAGAATCAAATCCCAGCAGCGTTCAGCATGGAGGCCGTGTGGTGCATGCATACAGGCGCCATTCTCATTCCCTCCCACCTTCGCTGTCACTTCCTCTACCTTTTCATATCTTAAATCATTCTTGAGGCATATTGAACACTTAAGTGCCAGCTTAAGTGAAAAAGTAAGGAAAACGTACTAAGTAATTGCAACACAAACACTGAATTAATCAGTTTCAACGCAAAAAGAAGAGAAGAAACGGGCCGTTAGGGTGGAAAAAAGAAGAGCCGCTCAGGAAGCAGCAAGTGCATCAAACTCTGAGCAAACGAATGACAAACGTACAGAGAACGAAGAAGAAAACTAGGAATACTCAAGTCAAGTGTATTCACTGCACATTATCGTGCAGTGCGCCACTACTTGTCTTCTTATATAATGCGCTACCGTGGCTGTACATTTGTCTGTCCAGGATTTTAAATCACCTGAAGCTCACAAACTATTGAACTACTGACCTGAAATTTGGTACACATATACTACGGGACATCTACTATCTGCTTTCGGTGTGATGATTTTTATTCCTTTTTTTTATTTTTATTTTATTTTATTGTAGAATCAACGCTATGGAAGCATGGTGGCGCAGTGGTAGCGCTGCTGCCTCGCAGTTAGGAGACCCGGGTTTGCTTCCCAGGTCCTCCCTGCGTGGAGTTTGCATGTTCTCCCCGTGTCTGCGTGGGTTTCCTCCGGGCGCTCCGGTTTCCTCCCACTGTCCAAAGACATGCAGGTTAGGTGGATTGGCGATTCTAAATTGGCCCTAGTGTGTGCTTGGTGTGTTTGTGTGTGTCCTGCGGTGGGTTGGCGCCCTGCCTGGGATTGGTTCCTGTTTTGTGCCCTGTGTTGGCTGGGATTTTCTCCAGCAGACCCCCGTGACCCTGTGTTCGGATTCAACTGGTTGGAAAATGGATGGATGGATGGATGTAAAATCAACTCTCAGCAGCGGGCCGTGTGGCACATGCATACGGATGCCGTTCTCATCCCTACCACCTTCGTTGTCACTTCCCCTACCTCTTCATATCTTGAATCATTCTTAAGGCAGATTGAAGTGCCAGCTTAAGTGAAAAAATGAAAGAAATCGTACTAAGTAATTGCAACACAAACACTGACTTAATCAGTTTTAACGCATAAACATGCCAATGAAAGAAGAGAAGCAGCGGGTTGCTGGGGTGGAGAAAAGATAAGCTGCTCAGGAAGCAGCAAGCACATCAACCTCTGAGCAAATGAATGCTAAACGCACAGAGAAAGAAAGAGGATGAAAACTAGGAATGCTCAAGATAGATAGATAGATAGATACTTTATTAGTCCCAAGTCAAGTGTATTCCCTGCACATTATCATGCAGTGTGCCATTACTAGTTATGATATAATCATATAAAAATTATAGATATCATACATTTAAAATGAAGTATCACTCACTGAATCTATGAATCTCAGTTTCAAAATTCAGTAAACATCACTTAAGTGGGATTTGAATGCTGAGATCCACAGAGCTTCATGAACAAAGACAAATCCAGAAATAGGGAGCCTTCTTCACTAGGACGAGTAAAGGGCTCTTCATTCTGTGGGTAGCTTTATATGAAGTTCCATGCAAATGTCTGAAGACCCCCTAGCCAAATTGCCAATTGTGTTGAAGTAAAATAAAATGATAACTTCAGCAGGAAGAAAACAAAAACAAGGACATTTACATAAAAGGGCTATTGTAAAGTTACTCTATTTTGATGAATCAATAATGGAGGAAAAAAAATGTGGCCAATACTAAATCAGGCAACATACTAAGTCAGCACTTACTAGGTTGCCGGAGACAGCATAACCCCAACATCTGGCATTTTTTTATTTTGGGCCAGTCATGAGACTTTGAATTTTTGGTTTTGAACATTTTTCTAATTCTTTCTTCTGGCTGTGAAATATTAATGGGGGCATCCTGGCGCCAAACTCAAAATGCAGGCTTCAAGGCTATATGGGCCTAAAATGTGGCTTGAACTGTTAACTATCAAAAGTTTAATAATGCTAATAAAAATGTACAACAGGAAAACAGTGAAACCTCTGATCTGACACAAAACAAAGCAAGTTCCAAGGTATTAAAATCTTTAGTAAGGAGATTCCACAGGATTATAAAAACAGAAAGCGATGCATAGAAGGAGCAGAGATTAGGGTTTGCCTCAAACAAATCCAATATGTAATCCAGAGGGTGTACCTTATCCATGAGCCAGGGGTCAAACCAGATTATGCCAATGCCGTTGAACACACTAAAGGTTTTGTCTTAAGCAACCCTGGCGGCAGACATCCAGTGGAACAATTAGGTGGTCCCGCCACCTTGGGCTCAACCTACAGTAGATCACAAACAATACTACATAAATACGCAATGAAAAAGACAAAACAAAATCCAAAACTGAATTAATAACGCTATACAATATTTGTTGACTGGAGAGGCATTCCGATTGTACAGCCATGCATAACTAAACATAAGCCAGATATCATCTACATATTTCTAGGGTTCTTGATATCGCCACATGTCCAGTTTGTGTTTGATTGTTGACGGCAATGCTGAAATAGGGTACAGTCATAGACAATATCAAATATAAATAAAAACCCAAAAAACGATTAAATAAACAATTAACTTGAGCTTTACCATAACCAAAACTGGAAAATTCAATACTGAAACACAAAATCAATAACGTAAATCTCATGTCAAAACACAATGCTGAAGCTTCAGTGTGGACACCCACCTTCTCCTTTTATACAGTTGGACAAAACCCACAGCTACATTACCAGGTGGTCCAGAACCATTAGGTGCCACAAGCAATAAATTGGACAAGACAGATGACAATAATAAACTAATAAACACATTTCCAGTACAATGGCATGAAAGAAACAATAAACAAAACATAACAAAGACAACATAATAAATAAATAAATAAATAGAAAAGACAACTGAGCCAGGCGTGAAACCCTGACTAATCCACAACACCATGGAAAGAAATGAAACAATGATGAAATCATCAAAATAACATCAAAAATCAACAAACAAATATAAAAAAGTGTAAAAACATTATAACAATAAACAAACAAGAGTATCAAGATTGTAACTCATTCCTGCCAATTCTAAATTTGCCTGTTATACTGCCATGTGTGAGCACCACTGACACAGCTGATGTTCCTGATATTCTGTTGCTGACAGTTCTGGCATCTACTATACAAACCCCATAATTCTGTATTTTTTCACCTGAAATGCACAAATGTGATCCACTGGAATTTATTGAGATGCAGCAACAGAAAATGGAAAAAAAAATGAGTGGTAGGCTTCATAAGAGGAACAAAACCTGACCAATACCTTCACCAGTCTGCCTAAAATCAGACCTTCCTCCAGGCAGCCTAACCCCAGTCTCTACAGACAGGCTTCAGGGCCTACCTGGGCCCAAATAAATAGACTTTCAGCAGCTCACAAATACCTTTATGTCCCTGAAATACACAAATGCCCCTACTAAGGGGTGGGAAACCAAAATTATCTCTGTCCTGAAAGGGAAAGGCTATGAAAAATTTGCTTGTTAATCAATTTCAGCTGCTTTGGTGTTAGTGAAATTAATAACAGGTGCACTAGAGGGCAACAATGAGACGACCCCCAAAACAGCAATTTTAACAGGTGGAGGCCACTGACATTTTTCCCTCCTCATCTGTTTTTTCACTAGTTTTGCATTTGGCTACAGTCACTGTCACTACTGGCAGCATGAGGCGATACCTGGACCCTACAGAGGTGGCACAGGTAGTCCAACTTCTCCAGGATGACACATCAATACGTGTCTTTACCAGAAGGTTTGCTGTGACTACGAGCACAATCTCAATGTCCATGATGGAGATTCCAGGAGAGAGGCAGTTACTCTAGGAGAGCTGGACAGGACCATAGGTCATCAATCTATCAGCAGGACTGACCGGTATCTGTTCCTTTGGGCAAGGAGGAACAGGATGAGCATTGCCAGAGCCCTACAAAATGACCTCCAGCAGGGAGGCAACAGTTGTGAATGTCTCTGACCAAACAATCCAAAACAGACTGCATGAGGGTGGCCTGAGGTCCAGACATCCTCTAGTGGGCCCTGTGCTCACTGCCTGGAGCTCGATTGGCATTTGCCATAGAATACCAGAATTGGAAGGTCCACCACTGGCGCCCTGTGCTTTTCACAGATGAGATCAGGTTCACCCTGAGCACATGTGACAAATGTGAAAGGGTCTGGAGAAGCCAAAGAGAACGTTATGCTGCCTGTAAACATCGTTTATCATGACCGGTTTGGTGGTGGGTCAGTGATGGTCTGGGGAGGCATATCCATGGAGGGATGCACAGACCTGTACAGGCTAGACAATTGCACCTCGACTGCCATTAGGTATTGGAATGAAATCCTTGGACCCATTGTCAGACCCTATGCTGGTGCAGTGGGTCCTGGGTTCCTCCTGGTGCACGACAATGCCCGGCATCATGTGGCGAGAAGATGCAGTCCGTTCCTGGAGGATGAAGGAATTGATACCATTGACTGGCCCCCACGCTCACTCGCCTAGCCTAAATCCAATAGAACATCTCTGGGTGTGACATTATGTTTCGGTTCATCCGACGACGCCATGTTGCACCTTAGTCTGTCCTGGACCTTAGTGATGCCCTGGTCCAGATCTGGGAGGAGATTCCCCAGGATACCATTCATTGTCTCATTAGATGATACCCCAACATTGTCAGGCATGCATACAAGCACATGGGGGCCATACAAACTACTGAGTACGATTTGGAGTTGCTGCAATGAAGTTTCAGCAAAATGGACTACCTGCCTGCCTCATTGTTTTTTCACTTTGATTTTCAAGGTGTCGTTGAATAAAGCCCTCTGTAGGTTGATAATTTTCATTTCCATCAAACAATGTGGCATCCTTTCATTCCTAACACATTTACCATATCAGTTCAGTCCATATCAGTAGAGATAGCCAGCAGGATTTTTTTTCCCATTGACATCTGATGTGTTTTCAAAGTGTTCCTTTAATTTTTTTGAGCAGTATATAACGCCTTCATAAAGTATTCAGTTCCCTTTATTTTTTTTTTTTGATATTTTGTTATGTTGCAGCCTTATGTTGAAATCTTTTAATTTCATTTTTACTCTGATCAAACAAAACAGAACAGGGTTTTAGAAAAAATGCTACTTTATTAAAAATGAAAACCTGACACTTTGACACAAGTATCCTAACCCTTTGCTATGCCACTTGCAATTTAGCTCAGTTGTTTCCCATTGTATTTATCATTGAGAAAATGTTTCTACACTTTGATTGGAGTTCACCTGTGGTCAGTTCATTTGACTGGACAAGATTACGAAAAGCACACACCTACAGTGCATCCGGAAAGTATTCACAGCGCATCACTTTTTCCACATTTTGTTATGTTACAGCCTTATTCCAAAATGGATCAAATTCATTTTTTCCTCAGAATTCTACACACAACATCCCATAATGACAATGTGAAAAAAGTTTATTTGAGGTTTTGCAAATTTATTAAAAATAAAAAAACTGAGAAGTCACATGTACATAAGTATTCACAGCCTTTGCTCAATACTTTGTCGATGGCACCTTTGGCAGCAATTACAGCCTCAAGTCTTTTTGAATATGATGCCACAAGCTTGGCACATCTATCCTTGGCCAGTTTCGCCCATTCCTCTTTGCAGCACCTCTCAAGCTCCATCAGGTTGGATGGGAAGCGTCCGTGCACAGCCACTTGAAGATCTCTCCAGAGATGTTCAATCGGATTCAAGTCTGGGCTCTGGCTGGGCCACTCAAGGACATTCACAGAGTTGTCCTGAAGCCACTCCTTTGATATCTTGGCTGTATGCTTAGGGTCGTTGTCCTGCTGATAGATGAACCGTCCCCCAGTCTGAGGTCAAGAGCGCTCTGGAGCAGGTTTTCATCCCAGATGTCTCTGTACATTGCTGCAGTCATCTTTCCCTTTATCCTGACTAGTCTCCCAGTTCCTGCCACTTAAAAACATCCCCACAGCATGATGCTGCCACCACCATGCTTCACTGTAGGGATGGTATTGGCCTGGTGATAAGCGGTGCCTGGTTACCTTCAAACATGACGCCTGGCATTCACACTAAATAGTTCAATCTTTGTATCATCAGACCAGAGAATTTTGTTTCTCATGGTCTGAGAGTCCTTCAGGTGCCTTTTGGCAAACTCCAGGCGGGCTGCCATGTGCCTTTTACTAAGGAGTGGCTTCCGTCTGGCCACTCTACCATACAGGCCTGATTGGTGGATTGCTGCAGAGATGGTTGTCCTTCTGGAAGGTTCTCCTCTCTCCACAAAAGACCTCTGGATCTCTGACAGAGTGACCATCGGGTTCTTGGTCACCTTCCTGACTAAGGCCCTTCTCCCCCAATCGCTCAGTTTTGATGGGCGGCCAGCTCTAGGAAGAGTCCTGGTGGTTTCGAACTTCTTCCACTTATGGATGATGGAGGCCACTGTGCTCATTGGGACCTTCAAAGCAGCAGAAATTTTTCTGTAACCTTCCCCAGATTTGTGCCTCAAGACAATCCTGCCTCAGAGGTCTACAGACAATTCCTTTGACTTCATGCTTGGTTTGTGCTCTGACATGAACTGTCAACTGTGGGTCTTTATATAGACAGGTGTGTGCCTTTCCAAATCATGTCCAATCAACTGAATTTACCACAGGTGGACTCCAATTAAGCTGCAGAAACATCTCAAGGATGATCAGTGGAAACAGGATACACCTGAGCTCAATTTTGAGCTTCATGGCAAAGGCTGTGAATACTTATGTACATGTGCTTTCTCAGTTTTTTTTATTTTTAATAAATTTGCAAAAACCTCAAGTAAATTTTTTTCATGTCATTATGGGGTGATGTGTGTAGAATTCTGAGGAAAAAATGAATTTAATCCATTTTGGAATAAGGCTGTAACATAACAAAATATGGAAAAAGTGATGCGCTGTGAATACTATCCAGATGCACTGTACCTATAGATGGTTGCACTATTTAGCAAAATCCAGGCCACAAGACTGAAGGAACTGCCTGCAGAACATAGAGACAGGATTGTGTTGAGGTACTGATCTGAAAGAAAGCCTACAGAAAAAAAATTCTGCAGCACTGATGGTTCCCAAGAGTAGAATGGACCCCATCATTCTTAAATGGAAGAAGTCTGGAACTTCCTAGGGCTGTCTGCCTGGCTGAACTAGGCAATCAGGGTGGGCAAGGACCATGGTAGAATGTGGGTCCAAGAACCTGATGATTTCTCTGGTTGAGCTACAGAGAGTCTGAGTGGAGATGAGAGAAACTTCCAGAAGGATGTGTTGGACTGTAACATTCCAATAAAGCTGGGCCTTATTGCAGAGTGGCCAGAAAGCACATGAAAATCTTCTTGGAGATGGCAAAAACATACCTAAGAGACTCTCAGACTATGACAAACACAATTCTCTGGTCTGGTGAAGTCAAAATTGAAGTGTCATGTCTAGAGGAAATTAGGGACCACTTGTCATTTGGGCAATACCATTCCAAAGGTGAACCATGGTGGTGGCAGCATCATGCTGTGGATTATTTTTCACTGGGAGACTAGTCAGGGTTTAAGGAAAGTTGAACATTTTAAAGTGCAGAGATATCCTTAATAAAAACCTGTCCCAGAATGCTCTGGACTTCAGACTGCACTCAAGGTTCTCATCCCCACAAGACAATGACCCTAAGCACAAAGCAAAGGCAACACAGCAGTGGCTTAGGGTCAACTCTGGGAATGTTTTTGAGAAAACTAGCCAGAACTTGGGCTTGAACCGAACTGAACAAGGGAGACCTGAAAACAGCTGTCAACTTTAGTCATCTCCATCCAAGCTGACTGAGCTTGAGAAGATCTGCAGAGAAGAATGGCCGAAAATGCCCAAAGCCAGGTGTGTGAAGCTTGTTGTGTCAGAACTAAGAAGACTGCAGGCTGTGATCTCTGAGTAAAGGGTCTCTTTTGTTAATGTGATGTTTTTTAATTTTTAATAAATTAGCAAAACTTTCTAAAATCCTGTTTTCACTTTGTCACTCTGAGGCACTGAGTGTTGCTTAATGAGGGAAAAAGTGAATTTAATTGATTTTAGCATAAAGTTGCAGCAGAACTCTGGGCCCAACACATAAGCAGTCTCTGTGGGCCCCTTCTTTCATTCCAGTGTTCAATGGCCCCCCAACTATGTCAACCATGGCTGCAACATAAAAAATATGAAATATGAAAAAAATGAAGGAGTATGAATACCTCCTGAAGGCACTGTACAAATACTGAATCATAAATAAAAATAGAAATAGTAACAAAAATTACATAGCAACAAAAACTACATGACAAATAATAATTCAGAACAAACACAAAAAAGAAAAGCACGCTTAAGACAGGGAATAAACCCTGACTGGCATATAACAGCCCTAATTTAAACAGCACTGTCAACACATGCCATTAAACATTGAATTATGTGTTAGGCACAGATGTACCTAATGAAGTGGCCGCTCTGTTTGTCATCGGAGGGACGGCTTGTGATCCGATGCCAGATGCTTGTTGTCAAATTCAAGAAATGCTGCCCAATCACACAGATTGCACTCTTGAGTTCCCAGCAGCACTTGACTTTCAAGATGCTTCTTGTCTTCGAGCAGATATTGTGGAGGGCTGTGATGACAATACAGTCTCACAGAAAGATACTGGAGGTGTGAGGCGACGTTAAGAAACTGGGGAAAGAGATGGCTGCTCTGTCCCAGATGCACATGTCTATAGAGACAACACTGGATTTCTGCAGCAGAAATGTCAGTTTAGGGTCTTGGGGGTTAGGGATAGGGCACACTGCCACCCTACCTCAAATGTCACTTATAGCCAGGTCCATACGTATTTGCACAGTAGCACACTTTTCCTAATTTTGGCTCTGTACCCCACTACAATGGATTTGAAATAAAGCAATTCAAGATGTGATTGAAGTGTAGACTTTCAGCTTTAATTTAAGGGGGTTACCAAAATAATGTATGAGCTGTTTAGGAATGACAAACATTTTTGTGAATAGAAAGTACTTGGATAAATAGCAGACAAGCTATTCCATAGCCAGGCGGAAGCGAGTCCCTCATGATTTCATTAACTATTAAGCAGGTAGAAAGTCTGGAGTTGATTCCAAGTGTGGAATTTGCATTTGGAAGCTGAACTCTCAATATGAGGTCCAAAGAGCTGTCCATGCAAATAAAAACAGGCCATCATTAGGCTGAGAAAACAAAACAAGTAAATCATAGAGAGAGCAGAAACACCAGGAGTGGTCAAATCAACCATTTGGCACATTCTTAAAAAGAAGAAACACACTGATGAGCTCAGCAACACCAGAAGGTCTGGAAAACCACAGAAGACATCTGTGCTGGATGATCACAGAATTCTGTCTTTGGTGAAGAAGAAGAACCAACTCGCGACATTTAGTCAAACCAAGAACACTCTCTGGGAGGTAGGCCTATCACTGCCAAAAGTCTACAATCAAGAGAAGACTTAATGAAAGTAAAGACCGAAGGTTTACCACACAACGCAAACCACTGGTAAGCCTCAAGCATAGGAAGGACAGATTAGACTTTGCCAGTTTTGGAACAGTTTTCTTTGGACAAATGACACTAAGATCAACATGTACTGTACCAGAATGATTTATAGAAAAGAATTTTGAGAAAAGAAGGAGCGGCTCATGATCTGTAGCATCCCATATCATTCTGTGAAACATGGTGAAGTCAGTGTTATGGCATGGGCATGCCAACGGAAGTCAGTCACTGGTGTTTATTGATGATACGACAGCTGGCAGAATTAGCAGGATGATTTCTGAAGTGTACACAGTTATACTGTCAGCTCAGACTCAAACAAATGCTGCAAAACTGATAGAATGACATTTCACAGTACAGATGGACAATGAGCCAAAACATATTGACAGCAAAGCAAGAGCTTTTCAAGGCAAGGAAGTGGAATATTCTTCAATGGCCAAGTCAATCAACTAACCTCGACCCAACTGGACGTGCATTTGACTTGCTGAGGACAAAACTGAGGGCAGAAAGTCCAACAATCAAACAGCACCTGAAGACAGCAGCAGTAAACGCCTGGTATAAAGCATTACTAGGGTGGAAACCCAACACTTGGAGATGGCCGTGGGATCAGATATCAGGCAGTCATTGACAGTAAAGGATTTTCAACCTAATATTGCAAATGATTGTATTATTTATGATTATGTTAGTACAGTGGAACCTCGGTTTACGAGTAACTTGGTTTACGAGTGTTTTGCAAGACGAGCAAAAATTTTTCATAAATTTTGACTCGATAAACGAGCGATGTCTTGCAATACGAGCAGTATGGATACACTTTGTCTGCTGAGCGTCATGTGATCACAACTGAGCTGATGGTTATTCTCTCTCTCTCCTTATCTCGCTTGCTTGCCCAGCACCTCTCTCTCTCCTTATCTTGCTTGCTTGCTCGCCCAGCGCGTCTCTCTGTTTACAGCGCGTCTCTCTCTCTCTCCTTATCTCGCTCGCCCAGCGCGTCTCTCTGTTTACTACAGCATTGTGACTGTGTGTGTGTGCGCTGTGAAGTGCGAGTCCCCATCTTGCTCCCCAAAACACGAAGCTGAGTCTCAGTACTTTAACACTAGTTTTATTCAGCTTGAAACAGCAACAGCGCTGTTATTTATTGCAGCGGGATCTTTATAATGTTCCTTGTATGACCCATTGAAGACAGGCGCTTATAGCATGTCTGCGATCTTTTTGGATGCGCTTATACGGCGAACTGCTACAGCGCTGGGAGACTGCGATTGCTTTGGGACACTCTTCCGCGTGTCTTCCTGTTGGGTGGAATCCCACATGAGTTTAAAACTCACACCAGCCATGATTCTTTTTAAAGGTAAAGTGCAGGTTAATTTGTATTATGTATTTTACTTTATATTTTGTCTTAATCATTTTTATATGAATAGTTTTGGGTTGTGGAACGAATCATCTGAGTTTCCATTATTTCTTATGGGGAAATTTGCTTTGATATACGAGTGTTTTGGATTGTGAGCATGTTTCCGGAACGAATTATGCTCGCAAACCGAGGTTCCACTGTATGTCCAAATACTTCTGAGACCCTGAAAACTGGGGGACTATGTAGAGAAATGGTTGTCATTCCTAAATGCTTGTGCAATATGTTTGGTAACCACCTTAAATTAAAGCTTAAAGTCTTTATTTCAGACACATGATTGCTTCATTTTAAATCCATTGTGGTGGAGTGCAGAGTGAAAATTATGAGAACTGTGTCACTGCCCAAATACCTATGGACTTGACTGTATAATGTCTGATGGACAAGATGCTTCAGTTTCATTTGGCAAACACGATACCTGAACCTGTTTTCTGGAGATTGATGCTGAGATTTTCAACTGGTTAGCTAGTTCACTAAGTTAGGTCACTCCACAGTCAGATTCCAAAAAATGAAAAGTCCCTTCTGTTCGCTGCCTTTCTGAGTCGAATCCTCAGCAAAAATGTAACATGGCCTGACAGTGGTGCAGAGGTGAAATGTGAGGAGCAAGGGCGGCACCTGCCAAGAAAGACTATTCAGATCATGAAGGGATTCTCAGGAGATGGTCACATTGTGTGGTTGGGTGTTGTGCTTTTGGAAAATGGAACAAGGCAGGCCTGTTATGAAAGGGTGCTATATCATTGCAAAGGCATTGTCTAAATATTCCTCCATTACTACTTTTTTTTCCCTCTGGGGCTTCCTGGAAGCATCTTCACCAGCATTTTCATACAGGTGACATTGCACTGTTGCTCTTGTATTATGGCTGAAAGCAGCACCTTGAAGACCTTCTTATCTCCACTTGACCATATTTTTGTGGCAACAGATCCTGGATGGTCAGTTCTTGTCAAAACTGTTGTTTTGATATAAATGCACTGGACTGACCACCTAGCACCACACAGTGCCAGTCAAAAATAGACATTCCATAAGTCTACCAAGCTCATCACAGGTAGATAATATCTGGTCAACCCCCATATGTGTGATGGTCACAATGCATAGATAGGAATTGCAGTAGTTAGTGCTGCTGCTTTAAGAATCCAGAATGTTAGGTTTGAATTGGGAATAGGAGATCCTCCTCAGTTCCCAAAAATATGAGGTTAGATCAATCGATCATTCCAGATTGGTACAATGTATTGTGACCTGTCCTGTGCTGCCAGGAAAGACTCTGTCCTTCATGACCTTGAAGTGGATTAAGTGGGTTTGCAGTCTTTGTCAATTTCCATAAAATGTTCTACTCAGTTAATTGAGCTGCCCTGTGAGACTTCCTGAGGCTTTGCAGGATCCACTCAAGGTTTCCTGGACATCATGGCCAACCTATACACTGGTACTGTGAGTGCTGTGCAGAGCGGAGGCAGAACCTCTGTGTTTTTCCCAGTTGATTCTTGGGTTCGTCAGTGGTGTGTTCTTGCTCTTAGTCTGTTCAATGCTTGTATGGACTGGGTGTTGGGCAGGGTCGTGGAGTCCAGCGGCTGTGGGGCATGTGTTGGTAAAGAAAAATTCACGGATCTTGACTTTGCTGACAATGCTGTGATCTTTGCGGAGTCAATGGAGGCTCTGATCGGGGCACTCAAGAGACTGAGTGAGGAGTCTGAGTGTCTGGGCTTGTGAGTGTCCTGATAAAAACTAACATCCAGGCCTTTAATGACCTCTTGGGCACGGCCATCAGCAATGTGTCTGTCTGCAGAAAAAGTGTTGACCTTGTCAAGAGGTTTACTTACCTTGAAAGTGACATTCATGTCTCTGGTGACTCTACCAATGAAGTCAGTAGACGGATTTGGAGAACATGGGGGGTCATGAGGTCAGTGGAAAGGGGCGTATGGCGCTCCCGATATCTATGCAAAAGGACGAAGGTCCAAGTCTTTAGAGTCCTAGTGCTTGCTGTCTTGCTATATGGCAGTGAGACAAGGACGCTAACCAATGAACTGAGATGAAGACTGAAATCCTTTGGTATTGTGTCTCCTTGGGGAATCCTTGGGTACCGCTGGTTTGACTTTGTGTGGAATGAGTGATCACTCATGGAGTCCTGAATAAGGCAAATGACTTTTACTGGGCTGCTAACCAGGATCCTGAGATGCTTCATCGTGTGGTGGGCGGGACAACACGATGTACCAATGCATACTCCCTGACCTGACCTGACTGATCGCCTTGTCCTGACATTTCAGTGTCTTGCTTGCTTACTTACTGGTGCAAGAAACAGAAGTGTAATTAAAAATCTTTATTTATATTCTGGTGGATTGAAAAAGAAAGCTGAGAAGGGTGGCTTTCCACATTGGTCCATAGCTTGAGGCAGAATAGGATTGCTAGGTTGCTGTATCACCTCATCTCCCCAGAAACCCCTTTGGTTAGATTTCAAAAATGACAGGCATTTTCCTCACATATGATAGTCTAAACAAAATAGACTTTATGTATAGTCATGTGAAAAAGTAAGTACACCACATGGTATACATCAGTGTATATAAATAAAGTATACTTAATTTCTAAATAAATGTATTCATTTTATGTATGAAATTAAAGTTTGTTTTTATACATGACATATGTTACTTGGTGTGCATTCCCTATGAATGAGTAGACATTCCTGAAAACTACCTCAATGTACTGTGTCACTGGCCTGCTCCAAAGACAAAAGGGTGTGGATTGTGGACACTGTTTTCTAATGGTTAGCATGGCTGTCTCACAGGCCCAGAGTCCTGGGCTCACATCTTAGCACAATCATTGTCTGTGTGAAATCTGCACGTTCTCCCTGTGTCTCCATGCACTTTTTATGGTTAGCCTGGATAGATAGATAGATAGATAGATAGATAGATAGATAGATAGATAGATAGATAGATAGATAGATAGATAGATAGATAGATATTTGTCTCCAATAGGAAATTCATATTTTACAGACGCTCAAGAAAAACACAAATATTATAACAAACAACAGCTCCCAGTCCCCAGCACACACAAGAACATCCATCTGCCTTAGCTAATGATAAACTAGGCCGATCAGCACAAATGCATCCTCATCCTCAGTGAGTGGTGTGGAGAGACCTTGAACTGAATTGAGCAGGCTGGACATGCTGTAAGCTATGCTTTTCTGCAGTGAATCTGTGTAATCAGATTCACTTTTTCAGAAAATGCTCAAATAAATGGATGATTAAAGTGGACTGGCAAGTTTTACATGTGATTACATGCAACTGAGGAAACTAAGATTTCCCTGCTTGGTTTCCCTTTCCTGTTCCAGTTTGCTCGATTAAAGCTTCTTTTGTTTCGTTCAAATGCGCATGCTCAGCTGTTGACTGAGCGATTTATATCTTTAAAAACGTGGTTCTTTTGTAATAATTATCCGTCTCCTTTTTATACTGTTAGCCAGAGGTCTTTTCAGAGAGATCATCCAATTAGTGCTGTAGCGCCGTCAGTAAGTGCTTGAGTATTTTCCACGGTTGAAGAGATTGAAGCTCGATGTTACATTTCATTTGAATTTAAATTACTAAGTGTGTTAATTTAGCGGAGGTAAGGTGGCGTAGTGGTCTGCCCTGAATTCACGTTCTTTCGCCCTCCGGATATTCCTTTTTTTTTACATATCCGTTAATTTTATCGTCGTAAATATTTCCATAGTTGTTTTTAATGTTTCGGAGATATGGGGCCTCAAAGTCTGAATGTCAAACGAATGTGGAACGACACGCTATAACCTCGCCCTGCTTCGTTGACTTTAAAGTGAATGCGGGTGTGTGTGAGAGTGACGGGCGCCCCGTCAAGGGTTGCTTGTCTTCTTGCTACCACCAATGACAAGACATGTCACTGCAAAAAAACGAATGGGTGAATCATTTCAACGATAACTTGCCAAAACCTTGCGAGTTTAATAATTTCAGAATAGCAGGCATTTAAGACTTGAAATCGTGGCTTGGGCCAAAGAGGACGCTTCATCGTCACCCACTTTCTTTCTTTCTTTCTTTCTTTCTTTCTTTCTTTCTTTTTACTCAACCAATTAATCCCATTTGCTCCCTTTTACTTCCAGTTTCACATTTCTTAATCATGGAAAGTGTGCTCCTGGAATGATGGAACACAGGAACTGGACCTGGCATGCAGTTAATTAGAGTAGCAGGTTAGTGATTCCTGCCCTTGGCAAGCGACTCGCAGGTGTGCATGGAGGACGGGCTTTCATTTCAGCTCTGAGATTTTCGTGTGCGGTGAACAAGAGACAGCCGCACATATTAAGCCTGACGTTTTTGTGTCAGTCTCGTGAGGGGTTTCATTATTTGTCGAGACATCTACGGAATTATTGGGAATTATTGTATCGGATTCTGTCAAGCAGTGGACCGGAATTAAGCACTACTCTGCTCCCGATGCCGTTGGGATGATTTCTACATATTGTTATTTTAGGTTTCCTGCTATTCCTAAAGGGAAAATAATAATTTGATTTATTCTCTCGAAAAATCTAGAAAGTTACCAAGCAGTAAATTTGCGCGATTCACAAACGGCATACAATAAGCAAGATCAAAGCGGCATGTTTGTAAATCCAAGACCCTCCGTGTCCTAAGCACTTACTGCTTTGTGTCAGGTGTGACCCTTAAAACACTACCCCTCTCACAGACGCAACAAGAATAGCTTTCTAAAAAAAAAATCAATGCTATTCTTCTGGGAAGCAGGATGAACCGCGGACCCGCCCCTCCCAACACCCTACCGACTTGCTTCTGAAAATAAAAGTGTGGGGTGTTGTTCTTCGCCGCGCTGCCACCAGGTGATAATAAGGGGAGGCTGATGGAGATAAATTTGGCTCCGTTACCATGACGACCACAGGAGGATTTGATTACTGTAGCCATCGCGGAGCAGCCTGCAGATATCTCTTCATTAACCCGCCACCCCCTGCGCTGTGCATGGACACTCCTGTCAAAACCCCCACTTAGCTCGGGAGGGTGACCTACTTTTCTTGTCTGCGGAACGCTATGACTTTATAAAAGAGTGGCCAGCGCAAGGCGCCTCCAGGCGAGATCCTTTTTTTCGGAAGTCGTCTTTAAAGATGCTGCGCAGGAGAAACGAATAAACTGAAGGCTTCCTAACCATGCAGTCCTCAATGAACGTCCGACTGAGCACCGGCTTATTGAGCCTCCACCAACACCAATTTTAGGATCAATATTAGCAGGAGATGAATAGCAAGAGAGCTGTGGGGTCGCTGACACGGTGAAATACTGTACTTCACCCGGTTACACATTTCTGTAAAGCCCAGCAGTACTGTTCTCTAAAGAAATGCAGGGTTTCACTCAAACCAGTTTCCCAATCGGAAGCCAGTATTTGCTCTTGATGAAATTTGCAGTTCAATTCCAGAGTCAGCCTGCATTTTCATTCTGCTACATCTGACACTTTTGTCTTGTAAATTTGCATGTTTTGAAAGTATCATCTACAGTAAATGGTTCCTCAACACTTGTTCTTAACTCTTCTCTTTTTTTTTTTCTCTATTATGTCTTTCAGGGACGGATCCTTGGTCCGTAAGCCCACTGGCGTTACTAGGATGGCATCCTGGGGTGAACTTTTGGATTAAGTAGAGAGAGAGAGAGAGAGAGAGAGAGAGAGAGAGAGAGAGAGAGAGAGGTTGGGAGCATGCGCGGATTACAGCGCGTTGCTTTACCCACGACACGACGAACCACGCGGATTAAGATCCGAGTGCAGCCGGAATGCACCTGATGCGCTGTGGCTGGAATGCCAATCCTACCACCAGCTCCAAAGTTTTCCCTGCAGGTTGGAGGACCTGCTTGCAGGGCTGGATGCAGAATAACGTCATACCCAGGGCGGAGCCATTGCAGGTTAAGTAGGTAGGGCAACTAAATGCCAAAATAAGCTAAAACCTTAATTTTTTGTTTTTTCATTGGGTATGGAAATGACCCATTTTGGGGGCTACTGCCCACCCATAGCCACAACCCTACACTGTACTTATGCTGTCTTGAAAGCTGTCCCATCATGCATCTGTGTTACTGTATCTGCTTAATCCTGACTCTGAGTCATGAAGATGCCAGCCTGACAGCATCATTAATTTTATGTTTTATATTTATAATTAATTTAGACCTATTTTTAGAGATCTGTTTTCACTTTGACTAATTAATTTTTTTTAGGTGATCATTATTAAAAAGCCAAATAAAATCCAATATGATTTGCAGTTGTATAAAAGTAAAATGTGAAAACTTCCAAGGGAATGAATACTTTTTATAGGTACTGTAGCTCACTTAAATCCAGATCAGAATCATGGTAAGGTGGCAGCAGCATTAATTCCCAAAGGGAAATTGTCTTCTCACATGACCGTTGGAGGTCAGAACGCAGGGTCAGCCAATGTACGAATGCTCAAAAAGTCACTGGATGATGTATTTACCTCATTTACATATCCATATTAACTCTTTTACCCTAATTCATCGTCGCCGGCAATGCAGAATGTCTTTATGCACATTTTTCAAAAAAGATACTAGAGATCATTCATTTACCAAGCACTATACTTAATTAATGGCGTTTGCCATTAAACTGACGTATTTCTTGGGTCTTAACGCTTCTGTGTTGTTTTTCTATTTGCCTGCAATGATGGCTGATCTTAAATCTGTGATGGGCGGCCACGGCCACTACCTGGCCGGGATGCCAGCAGAGTGGAAGGACAAGGTGAGAGGGCATTGATGAGGCAATACCTCCCCTGGGACTCTAGAGGGCAGCACTCCTGGGCGGCTGTGGCACCACAGATTTCCACAAGGCACGTCGGGAACGGGAGTTTGTTTCCATGGGGGCCGCCAGGGGGAGCTGCAGAGCCCTATAGAGGACCTCCAGTGTACGTGGGAGTGAATCCAGGTAATACTGATCTGAGCCACCTGGAGTCACTTGGAGCACTCCCAGGACCTGAATAAGAGGAGCCGCCTCACTCAATTGGGGTGCCATAGTCGGGAGGAAGGAGACAAAGCCAGAGGAGGCCTGGAGGCTGATGGACTGGCAGCGAGAAGCAAATGTATATTGGGGTGGTGTTGGTATTTTGTGCACAAAGCTGTAAATAACCACGGGTGTTGAGTTGAACCAGTGTCCTGCCTGTCTGTGTCTGGGGTTAGGGTGGCAGTACGCCCCTTAGTGGCTTACAAGTGTCACATTCCGGAATTCTCCCACCCGAATATGGGAGCATGAACTTCAAACAAGATCATTATTCCCTATGTTGTGTGGATCGTGAGACAAGGAAATGTGAATATGAATCCGTCAAGGTCTGCCTTTGGTTGTCACCTATTGGACCATCAATTTGAAGATCAAACATTTTTTTCACCAATCGGATCTGTACATTTTCCAGGGACTGCCTGATCAAAAAGGTTTAACATGTCTACGGGCAGTGTCTACTGCACTCTGTCAAACTGCATAGCAATCAGTTGTTACATGAACTGTTGTCAGCAACTTCAGGAAAGAAAAGTCAAATAGGTCAGCTGAAAATTTCACTAAATTTCTCTCTAGGCTCCTTTTTAAAATAAAGTTGCCAAAGGGATCCGAACAGTCGCTAGATACAGTGAGAAAGTCGGCAAGTTGGTAACATTGCTACAGCAACCCCAGAACTTAAGGGGCAAATGAAGGAAGTAGTGGGGTTTGAACTGGCATAAAGTAGAAGTTGACCATAAATGAGGTGCCAGTCCATCATACACACACTCACACAGGTCCAGTTAAAAATTCACCATTAGCCTAACCGGCATGTATATAGAATGTGTAAGTTATATTAATGTTTGTTTATAATGAAATCCACAAGCGGGACTTGGTAATGCAGCGGCTATTGCTATTGTTTCACAGAAGCAGCTTCCTGTTTTTGAGGTCTGTGCTCAGTTGTTCTTCCATAGCAACTTTGTAGGTCCTCAATATGTCCTCAAGGGTTTTCTTCCCACATCACAAACATGATGGTTAGTTTCGTGAATCAAAGTGGGGTCCACATGAGTTTGGCTGTGTGTGTAAATGGGCCCTGTCCACCTAGGACTGGCACCCAATCTGCTCCAACCTTGTGTCCAAGCAACAAAGGTAATGTCCTCACCTTTCTGCCTACAAGGCAACTACCAAGTCAAGGACCCCTGACTTATTAGTACAATGGAGAGACACTTGGAGAATCCAAAGATAAAAGTCAGAAGAACTTCACAGTGCAAGAGTCCAACATGTGTAAGAACAGACTCAAAAAATAAAAAATAATGTTCACTTTTCCCTATATTTCATATGGATGTTGGGTTCTTTAATATTGTTAATGTCTGATTATTTTAGGGGTCTGTTTACAACAATCTGAGAATGCGGTGATCCTTCGACACAACAGGACGGCCTGAATTTGGGAAATTTATGTAAAGAAGCACCTTGGATGAGTGCGTATGGAGGTGCAGCCGTCCATTCACTCGGTCAGCTTATAGAAGGTCCTTCCTATGATTTCTACTTACATACTGGGATGGTCACCAGAATTCCCAAGTTGTGACAGCATTAGAACAATTATGACAAGAACAGAATTCAGCCAAGCAAACTCCTCCATCTTGTTCACCTAGATGGTCCAAGACAATGTCAGGAAGAGATCTGAATGACCTTAAAGTCTAACTCTCCACCACAGTACCAGAGTGCCCAAGTGGTTCTTCATTGCTGTAGGGGAACCATTTTTGTTTCCAATAAGACCTATTCACATTAAGATTCTATAAAGAGTCTTTATTTATGTAGATCTTTAACAGGCTCCATACAATACATAACAGGGAACAGATGGTAACAGATTTATGAAATACCAATGGATCGTCATTTTAAAAGAACTCTAGCTGCACACAAAAACACAGGTTTTCTTAATCGGTTAGTGTCCTATCAAACATTAACGATTTCAGGCTTTTTTCTAAATTTTAGGAAGTTTTTCAAAGCACAAAGAACCCTTAGAATGAAATGGTGATTTGTTAAGCAAAGATTCTACGAGGAACCAAACAACCCATTAAAGCAACGTTTCTCAGCCTTTACGTATTTAAGACCTGAGTTTTCATAACAGTTTTAATCGCACCCCCCTAACGTTTTATTGAAAGGAGCCCACTAATACCAATTTGTTCTTTTTTAATTAATGATTTATCATAGATGCATATTTTATTATACCTACTTAACTTTTATATTTATTTTTCTAGTATCAGAATGTAGTTTAAGTTAATTTGTTTTGGTTTCAATAGATGTATTTTTCATATTTTCGATTCTTGTTTTCTTTTTTCACATCTTTGCGCCCCCCTAGGGGGGCCCGCCCCACAGTTGGAGAACCACTTGTCACAGATGTACGGGGACACTGCCCGGCCGGGACACCTGGACAGTCCCCAACGGGGACAATACTTCTCCTCGGCCACGAGAGGGGAACCGCCCGGGTCTATTTGGGGGCCATAGAGACGGAGCTGGGATGCCCGTGAGAGGACGTGGCCACCGCCAGGGGGCGCCCAGACAGCTGGAGAATCCTGGATGGCAGCACTCCCGCCACACCAGGAAGTGCTGCCGGAAATAATTCCAAGAAGACCCGGAGTGCTTCCAGGGGCTTTCCTGACACTTCCGCCACACCAGGAAGTGACGTCAAAGGGAGCACCTGGGGCTCATCCAGGTCCTGATAAAAGGGGCCGCCTCCTTCCAGACAATGAGCCAGAGTTGGGAGGAAGGAGACGAAGCTTGTGAGGAGGAGGAGGTCAAAGAGAAAGAGAAAGAAAGAGAAGAAGAAGAGAAAGAGGAAGAAAGGAAGAGAGTTGGTGAGAGAAGGCATTGTGGTGCTAAAAATAAAAATAAAAATAAAGGAGAGTGCTTTGGACATCCTGGTGTCGGTCTGTCTGTGTTTGGGGGTACCCTGTCCACACACTGCATTAATGAAGCAGTATGTTGAAGAGTGTCCTTGGTCATTTTATTCCTTGTGTCTATGATTGTTTGCATGAAGAAAATCTTTCTAACCTTTGCAAAATCTGCCCTTAATGAGCTTTCAGCAATGTCCCTGTCTTTCCATTGCAGTATTTATTAAAGTAAAAGTCTGGACACCCTGTAGTTAATCCCTCTATTATAATAAAAAAAATCCTGGAATGAGACGTGACTTTTGGAAGGAATTTCAATGAGACGGACACTTTTACCATGAGATTCTTTCAAGTCACGCCCTACATACAACTATTTTCAAACAAGGCCACGGGCATCAGGTGCATTCCGGCACTTAACAAGGACAGACAACCATCCATTAAAGGGCTTACTTATGAACACACACACACACACTTACGAAGATCCAGTTTAGAATCACCCATTCATTTAAATATGGCAGTGAGAAACGATGAATTTAAATGAATTAACGTGAAAATTGTCAATCGGTTACATGGCAAATTGATTAAATGCGTATCAATAGACTACGCTGAAGCAGTTGGTGGTGATTGTGCAGAAGATGAAAACATCCATCCATCCATTATCCAACCCGCTATATCCTAACTACAGGGTCATGGGGGTCTGCTGGAGCCAATCCCAGCCAACACAGGGTGCAAGGCAGGAAACAAACGCCGGGCAGGGTGTAAGCCCACCATAGGGCACACACACACACACCAAGCACACACCAGGGACAATTTAGAATTGCCAATGCACCTAACCTGCATGTCTTTGGACTGTGGGAGGAAACCGGAGCACCTGGAAGGAAACCCACGCAGACACGGGGAGAACATGGAAGCGAACCCAGGTCTCCTTACTGCAAGGCAGCAGTGCTACCACGGTGCCACCATGCTGCCCAAGATGAAAACATTATTAACTAAGAATAACTACAACTGTTAACACTGTCTGGTCTTCCACCGGCCGAATTACTGTTGAAAGAAGGATGTATTGTAATGTTATATTGCATAATTTATGTATGAGTAATGGGCTATGCAATGGACCAAGATTAGTTGTTTTAAAAATTGGTCAAACAATTCTAAAATGTAAAATTTTAACAGGCAACAATAAAGGTAATGTAGTATATCTTCTGCGGATAACATTAGACACCAAAGGAGATCTTGATATGCCATTCATATTAAAACATTTACATTGTCCCGTTATAATAGCTTTTGCTATGACAATTAATAATTCACAGGGACAAACATTTGAAAAAAGTCGGTTTATTTATTAGAGAGAAAGAAACAATATTCACTCACGGGCAGTTATACGTTGCGTTGTCACGCTGTAACTCCAAACACGGAATCAAAATTCAATGAGATCTTGAAGAAAAGTTGGTTGGCTAACCTAGCGTTCTTTTAGCCATCTTGATTGCTTCTATGCATGATCTTAATGTAGACTTCTACATCCTTCTCCTGAGGTGTAACATTAAATCTCAAACCTTCCATTGTGTATTTATACTGCAACCACTAGGGTGCATTACTGAGCCCCAAACCTCAGACACAGTCATATACAAACTAGTCACGGCTTCAAATTAAGGGCCTCTTTATTAACAGATGTTATCTTACAGAATACAACTATCAAAGTACCAATAACCCAGAACACACTCCACGTTCCTCTCGCCAAGCCTCGTCCTCATCCTTCTGGCTCTGACTCACTGTTCAAGATGGAGCAGCTCCTTTTATTTTTGACCCGGAAGTACTTCTGGAGCTTGGACGTGGTCTGTAAGAAGCACTTCTGGGTCAGACAAGAGTCCCACAAAGTAGGGACCATATCCCCCTGCAGCACATCCCAGTGACACCCACAGAACCCAACAGGGCTGTATTCAGGAGCTCCAATTCCTATGATGCCTTGTGGGTATTCCAAATGGGACCCCCCCTAATCCCAGGGACATTTCCCTCTACAGTACCGGATCCTGGAGTCTCTCCTTGTCCTCCCAAACATAATGGCCTGCCTGCAGGGTAAGGATTCTTCTTCCATTTTATTTTATCATGGCTTCACATCTGGGCAAGCAGCCACCCACTGGAATCTCCTGTGACACTCAGAATTTTTAACATTTCCTACTTCCTAAATGTAACATCTTATATTTACTGCCACAAATCTGTCCAAACCCATGTGCTACCCAAGACCCTCTGTAACAATTTAGCTGATTCTATATTATCTCCCCTTCCAGCTAGTATGATATTTTACATTAATTTGAATCTCATACTAACCTGCATGGTGGCAGATTTAGCACCCTCTAAATGAAGGTATACCACTAAGCAGCAGAATTGCATGGTGGCTCAGTAGTTAGCAGGGTTGCCTCACTGATTGAGCATCCTCAGTTGTAATCCTGCACACAGCAGCCATCTCTGTGGAGTGTATACATTTTACCTCCATCTCCACAGATTTACTTTAAACATAATAAGGGTGACTGTTAATTGTAATTTGCCCCCTTCTGTGACTGAATGAGTGGGTCCTACAGTGAACTGGTGCCCCCATCCAGGGTTGCTTCCTTCTACGCCCAACTCTGACAATATTCACTCAGACAGATGTTAGAATGGTATGTTTAAGAACACAAATAGTATTTGAATTTTTTTCTTTTTTAGACTTCATTCCCTTTCCACAGCCTCTTATTGTCACCCAGAATTATGAGAAGCTGGCACATATCCCGACAGGAAGAGACATAAAACAACAATGAGCTCCGATGGATTGCCAGTCCCTCTCTGGGCACACAGACATTCTCACTACACTAGGCCATTTTAATGCCATCAGTCCTAAAAACCTTTGGAAAGGGGGTCCTGGGACTTGCATTTGTATATTAAAAAGCATGTAGTTTATTTATTTCCAAGTGGTACACTGGCCCTTTTTTACATTTGGCATATACTGTAAGCTTTTCAGTGAATAGAATTTGATCTCTAGATTTGTAAATCGGTACAACACCTCACTGCCTCTTCCAGAACACAGAGTTTCCGCTTTTCCCTCATACCCAAGTCTTTGCAGAGGGCACCGTGTCCCCGTTCTTACTGCAGATGAGCTAATGGTTAATGACACTCTTAAGCATGGACTGCGCGGCCCCTTTCGGCATGCCGATCTCAAGCAGCGCAATTCAGTTCAAAGCCTCATAACTCATCACGTCTCTCTCTTACTTATTAGCTCTCTTATCTTTTATGCAGATTATAAATGAGCCTGGGAACAGTGCTGTGAATTCTGAAGAATATGATGGAAAAATCTGGAGGGTTACTTAGCAGGTTAAAGAATGACTTTGAAGAATTGGGAGAGGGGAAGAGCAATCAACTTGCATTTATCATAATCAGACCCCATGAGGACTTTTATCTGTACGGACCCCCGTGGTGAGTTACATGACGAACAATGCTGCATTTCAGGAAACAATGATACAGTGAAACGTTAACATTTTCAAGCCTACTTATGGCTACAGACAGCCAGAGCTTATTCCAGCAGCACTGGGCACAGGGCAGGACACAACCCTGCAATCCATCATGGGGTCCACTCATGCATATAAACTGCCAATTAATCTAACGTGTATATCATTGGGATTTGGGGGATTGGGGGGATAGAGTCTTCAAAGACACAGAAAGGATATGAAAACTCCACATGGATAACTGGGAATGGGATTTGAACACAGGATGTTGACTCCACGAGGCCAGCACATTGTGCCACCCTTTCATTGAAATGTTTGGTTGAACTGTTATATTTTTTTTTTCTCTAAAATTGTGGAGCAGTTTTTTTATTATTATTATTAAAAAAATAACATACAAGTACTGTTTATACTCGCGGATAGGTTCTCCCGTGGATAAGTCAGGACTTGATTTCATAGTATAATTTCTGGTATTTTATAATGTCGGTCATATAAGTCGAATGCTGAAAACTCATGCTATTGGTCCAAGAGATTATGATATGCTAACGCCCCCCTGAGAGAGTAACCACGGAGCACACTGCTTTTTGTTCTATGTGGGTGCGGCAATGCGCTGTATCAGCGTGTGCTCCTAACCTCTCTCTGTCTCTCTCTATTGTGCCTACGTGACCACACAGTAATAACCGAACTATTACAAAGAAACGTTTGTGCTGTTCGTACACCTTTATCGTAAGAGCATCCCTTATCTACAATGTAGCGTTCGATCAGAGGAAAATATTAAGCTGGTTTTATATTAAACATCGTTTAAGTAGCAAAAGAAATTGGTAACTGCACTGCTGCAACAAAATTCGATGCTCCTGAGAAACTGATGTGAGATTGGAGGAGGCAAGAAGATGTTCAAAAACAAAAATTGAAGCGTTACATTTTTAAACGGGCGTATAGGTCTGGGTCTGATTTTATGATCGATTTTTTGGGTTTCAAGACCCGACTTATACATGAGTATATACGGTAATTAGAATCTGAAGCCTGCACGCAAGAACTGCAACCACACAATAAAATAACACAGAAGCAGTGGTTCAATATGCATAAAACCAGCAATGAGAGATCAGGTTGGCCAATTATGAAAATGGCAGAGTCTGCATCTTTGTTATCCTCACTAACAGGCTGTGCACCCAGCCAAAAGAGAGTTGAACTAGACAGTGTCGTCATCATCAGTATGATGTCACGACTACCATGATAGTTAATGACAGCTCATTGTCATAACAGGGTTACCAGAGTGCTGATGTGGTGGTGACGTATTTGGGGCGATGTATACTTCACCTTTCTTGAAGTATGGCTGCCACGCTTTCCCAGCATTCTTTTAACGCATCCTCTGAGCACGTCGTCAGAAATTAACATGATGTGTGCGTGAGTTGAAGTACCGGCAAAAACATGGGAGGCATGTGTTTTCAAGTTTTGGTACGTGACTACCATCATGTGACGGCAGGCTTGTGGACGAAGGTTTCAGACCCGACAGCAGGTGTGGTTATAAAGCAGCTTTATTTTTAGAGTCACGGTGAGAAGAGTTTCAGAAAAGCAGACAATCAAATATACATGACCGCGTCAGGGCTCTTCTGAACCCCGTCTGTTGGGTGGGGTCCAGTTTTATACCCCTAGAATGCGTAATTTAATATCATTATAAAATGTAACAGTCAACACTTTATTATACACAATCCTTGAGCCCCTTTAATGTCCCTTATGCAACTTGATTTCTTGGCCCCTTTTGTTATGGCGTTCAGATGTAAGCTAAGGGAAAACGTGATAAGGCAGACTCATGTGTGGAATGCTCAGACCTTGAGTCTTTTGCACAAATATTTTTCTGTTTGCTAAAGCAAAGCATGCTATTACATGGTTTTGTAAAGCTTACTTCTCAGACATGAATTAGTACAAGGGAACGAAGAGAACATTCGTCTTTCACAGGCTCAATGTGTGTGCTTCAACGTTTGATGAATAGTTCAATGGGGTGAAGCAAATCAAACTTAAATGCTGACATACAAATGTATTCATCGTGTTTTTTTCATCCATTTCTCATATAGGCAATGCAAGCGTTGCATATTCACCATGGTAATAACTGGTGTGATAATAATACGATAAAGACATCTTCAAGATTTGGGACAGCCACCCATATATTGTTTTTCCCAGCTGCAAAAGTTTAAGTTTTCTAAGCGCTATGTACATAGAACAGAGTCCACAACAGAACTGATTACAATAGCCCAAGATGGAGGCCTGTAGAGGAAGTGATGTCATCAAAAGGGCTGGAACCTGAAGTGACGTCAGTAAAGGGGCCGGCTTCGGAAGTGATGTCAGCAAAGGGGCTGGCTACAGAAGTGACATCATCAAAGGGGCCGGGTTTGGAAGTTGAAGTCAGCAAAGGGGCCGGGTCCAAAAGTGACATCAGCAAAGGGGACGGCTCCAGAAATTATGTCTTCTGATGCGCCAGAACCTTGCAGGAAAGGTCTGTAGGGAACTGAAAAAGACAGTAAGCGCAATCCGCTGCCCCCTGGTTGGATGTTTTATTATAATTACTCAGACCCTTTAGCTGCCTCCTACTTGCACGTGTGTGACCCTGGATACATTTAAACTTCTCACATACCATCATCTGTGTCACTCTTTGTTACTTTTTCTTTTTTTTTGCACCTCCGCAACAGCATCAGAATGCAAAGTATTTTTATCTTTAAAATCTTTCTTCCCACAACTCAAAACACAGCAAAAAATGCTGCCTGGCATGATGTCACCTGATGGAATCCTCCAGATTTACTTGAAGTACATCCTCAAGTAGCAGCAGTGTCCTCAAGCACACACGTCACGTAGTGTTAAGCATATGGGTATGCCAACCCTTACAGGTCTTTATGAAGCTCTATGAATTTAACAATAGTTAGGACACTTACAGAAAGTTCTCAAAGTAAGTTACAAGGTAACAGCTAGTCATATATCTACAGACATGTGGTGTCCCCTTTGAATCTTAGGTCAAGAACTCCTAATAGGTGGAATTCCGTTCATGACACCCATTACAATAACATCCATTAACCATACCCACAATCATCTACTATCTTGACTGATGTCGGATTACAGGCACTAGGCTATCAACACAGATAAGTTCTGCTTGTCCATGTGGACAGATAACCGCTATATTCACACATGAAGACAACCTGGACATTACTGTAAAATCTATTCAGCCACGTGTTTGATCCAATTTGTGGTCATATGTAGTTGGAGCCAAGTGTGGCAACATCATATTCAGGGCAATAAACAACACCGCATGGGGGGCATCCATTCATTACTGGGCACACTCACTTATAGTAATGACTTTTAAATGTGCATTATGTTGGGATAACAGATGACATTAAAAAAAAGACACTTTATTAAAGTGACCAACAAATTCTAATCTCTAGATATGGAAAAGGAGCCTAGGTAGACCCTTTATGCCGTGCCCATGTCTGTGCCAGTTTTGGTACTGTTACTTTAGTTCCCTGTCAGTATCTCAAAGGCATATTTTAAATTGATTTGCCTGGTGTCAGTGTGGATGTGCATGTGAGCATAAGTATGTCGTATGTTGGACTGGTGTCCAATCTATGAACTGGACTGCACAGTAAAAAAAAATCCAGTAAAAAAATATTATGTCAGCCATATAGTTCCACAGTAATTAAGCTGTAATACAATAAACATTTCTAAATAAGGATATTAAAAATATAACATTTCTATTTAATTAGTGTGTATGAATAATTGTAGCATTGGTGCAAGCTCACAATGGTACAGAATTCCAAATTTGCATACAGTTTGAATATTTGCATAAGGTAACGCCCCCTTTATAGCAAAGCCGCAAAGTCTTCCATATTAGCCCCATATATTTACACTGTGAAAGACTAACATTTAGTAAGTTAGCAAAATAATCTTTCAGTGTGTTCTGAATGGTTTTTGTGTGGTTATGGAAGCTTATTTATGCCGAGTTATTCTTAAAATACTGTCAAAACTGAAGTGCACCCTATATCAGAAAAGCAACATTTCCTTCACCTGTGGATAACATGCATTGTCTTCTCTAAATATGCAATTACAATCAAATGACTGAAGTTGCTTTGTGGGTTGTAATTTGTACTTTTAGTTTAAAACAAAGAAACCGTCCATTGACTTTTTTTTATATTTTAATATTGCTGTTAAACTTATACAGATACAAGAAATGTGTATTATACGTATACTATAATCTAAAAATGGCATTGTTGAACTATTTAACAACATTTATTTATATAGCACATTTTCATACAAAAAGTTGCTCAAAGTGCTTTACATAATGAAGAATAGAAAAATAAAAGACACAGTAAGAAAATAAAATAAGTCAACATTAATTAACATAGAATAAGAGTAAGGTCCAATGGCCTTTATTTATTTAGCATGAGTTGTTTCGATTCGACACAATTGTAATTGTAAGATGGAATTTAAAAACAGTTTAAGTTAACATTAATGATTATAATTGTTGACTCCATTATGTTTACTGAGACAAACTGTTGTGACCTGATGGGGGCGCTCCAGCTGCCGAAACTTGTCACAAGCAGAAACCAGGCACAACTTTAGTACACAGCGCACGTGTTATTTCATGGGGAAGCTCTTATGTTTGGCTCCCCACAGCAGCACAGTACAAAGCAAAAATGCAGCACAATCAAGCACAGTACTTTGTCTTCTTTCTCCCTCTTTCTCTCTCCTCTTCACCTCTACTCCTCCTCCCAACTTTGGCTCCCAGGGATGTAACACCTGGCTCCTTTTATTTAAGTACCTGTGAGTACTTCTGGTGTCCTGACATTATAGTCCGGAAGCACTAGTGGGTAAGGTGGAAGCCCAACGAAGTATGGCTCTGCAGCCTTTGGAGGCTCCCCCAGAACCCAACAGGGCTGTCCCAAATTCCAACTCCCATGAATTCCTGCAGCAATCTGTGTCACCGCAACAACCCACAGGGAAAGCTACACTTTTTCCCCTGGTTCTTCCACAATAAATGCATCCTGGCAGGACAAGTATCCACGACAGTCAGGGACGTGCAGGCAGGGGAGGCAGGGAAGGCAGAGCCTCACCTGTCATCGTGAAGAGTAAAAAAACTAATATCAAAGCTAATATAAATGATAACATAAAATAAACTTGTCCACTGGTCTGTACTATAAATTTGTTTTCTATATGGTTCCAATAATTTTGATAATTTTAATAGTCATAATCACTGAATTTGTGCATTTCCTGTTCAAATAGCGAAGAGAAATGCAAGGTGTGGTAGCGACGAGCCTCACCTCACCTCGGACTGCGCTCTCCCTCACACACTGGGTTGATGCCTGCAATTGGCGCGTGCCTGTTGCCGTCTCTGTATGTCGCCAATATAAGGTTTGCAGACACATTTATTATACACCCTGACTTTCCACAGTCTGGCTAATATCTTTAATGAATGTGTGTGACATATTCAGTGTTGCTGATTGGACATAAAACCGCAGTGAAAAGACACAAGGTAAGGCAGACAGTACTGTGCCGCACTGAAGGGGGCGCATGTGAGCATAACAGGTGCTTGTTGCTGTTTTCTTCTACGCACAGGCGCCAATAAGTTAGCAATATCAGAAAGTCAAGTGCACTGTTTTGTTCTGACTGACTGCCAAAATGGAAGAATAAGACAAACTAAAGGAAACTGATGAGGACTTTTAAAAGAAAGTGATGGAGATTTTCGTGTAGAAGGATAAGTGCATGGACATCATTTAGAAATAAAGGTAAGACCATAAATGGTTTTCAATAAAAAAAAAAAAAAGGATCGGATTAAGAAAAAAAAATCCAATATTTAAAAACAAAATTTGTCCTTAAATAAAATATTCTTTTGTTTTTCTTGTTATAATGTTGTTGAACAGTCGCTATTAAAATTGCTTAAAGCATCAGAAAAAAAAACAGAATATTTCAATTAAGGCCAAATTGAAATCTTTTTTTCTCATACACCTCTCTATACTTTCATTTGTATTGAATGAGTATGAATTGTGGAACTGCAACGGCAAATTTAGAACACATGGAGGGTGAGGAGCAAATGCGCTGTCTCCGCACTTTCTCGCCACTATGAATGTAATGTTCTTTCTAAGCCAAATATGTACCTTACCTATGTGTGTGTAAAGAACGCTGATGAGATATGAAACATAACCAGTAGTCAATGTGCCAGTTGAGTAATGAATGAGCTACTCTTTAGGGTTCATATATTTGTAAACCTGACTCGTGCCTCACTAGCTATGAACCTCATCACACATCACTGACGACAGTGTACACTGGTCTAGGCTCCTGAAATTTGTTTGATGGTTAAGTGATTGGAAGCTCAGCAGTTATATGACAGCCAGATTTATTTTATTTATTTTTTTTTTACAGTGTGGCTTAGTAATGGTGGGATGGATGGAAATACAAGAAAGAAGCCAAACATTGGCAGTGGAAATATCTCTGCTGTATTGCATGGTCTAATGGCACCTCATGTTTATTTATAAATACATTTTTAAAACACACACACAATAAAACACATTACATGAAGTTATACATATATATGTAAGTATGGGGCAGTATGATGGTACAATAATTAGTGCTGCTTCCTTATGGCTCCAAAGTAGGGGGTACAAACTCCAGAATGCTCATTGAAATAGGCTGACACTGTCCACGTGTCCCAGGACACTGAAATGAATTAAAAAAAAAAAAAATCAGATGTATATGTACACATTTGTAACTGTGATCTTGTCCACTTTTAGTACCTGACACAGTTTGTTGCCAACTTAAATGAAACTCAGGCCCAATGTTGGAACCTGCTAGCTCTGAAATGCAATCAGCCATAACTTCATAGCAGACATGCCAGCCAAAAGCAGACAGAGATGAACAAGCAGCCAAATGGTACATAAAGAAGTACACCCTGAGCTATCTATAATCAGGGGGCTCCATTTCTATTAGTGAAACCAATTTGAATAGGGGTCAGGCTTTTATAGAATGGAAGCTGAGAATGGTACTGTCTGTGTGAACGGTAACAGACATTGTAAAGGCTGATTTAGGCCCAATCTTTTGTGAATAAACATTTTAGAAGGGTTGTATGATTCCAGCTCATGAAACAGGATGGGTGCAGGATTCCTGCCAGAGTCTGGAAATAATCGAGGACAAGGTGTCCTGTAGTTTGTACTGTTATTGAGCAAAGTGGGGGTGCAGGCTAAATCACTATGCCTGTGTTCATTTAAACTTCAGATGCATGTGGAGAAAGTGGCATGGCTTTTAAAATTTGTTGCACAGGTCTCAAGCAGTACAGCACATTATGACTGTATATGATAAGAGTGTGAGGCAATGCCTTGCTGTATATGCATCCAGTTATCAATCACACGGGACAATAAAGATTTTTGCTTAATGAATGATTTTGACCGTATCTTGTGCATTTTGGCCTATTGATCAAAAAAAAAAAGAAGAAAAACAAAACTTGCATTACCATTTTACAACAATCACCTAATCTTGTGATTTCCTCTCATATTGTAAGTACACATACTGTACACTGTACAGGAGCTACAACTAAAGGGTCTGTGCTGAACTAAAAGCAGTTGAGTGGCACCACTACTAGGAATTCAGCTAAGATATATCCAGTGATTTGCGAATGAGATGGTCGTGCTAAAGAGTCTTATTAAATAAAAAAAACAACTGTCAGCTCTGTTTCTCTGGGCAGAAACGTGTTCACATAAGCCACTCATCGACCCAGCACAGATGTATTTGCCTCCTCTTGATATAAAACTTAAACTGATGACACATTTTGTGAAAGCAATTGTTGTGGGGTACAAAATCTATGCATTTTGGTTTATATTTCCATTATATTTTGTTCAAGACAAGACAACAGATGAACTACATTCAGGACAAATCAAAGCATGCCTTCTTCCCAGTTATATCTCACTTTTAAAACAGCTGTTCCAACAAAGAAAAGAAGACATGCTGGTGGCTCAATTACTTTATAACCTGAGAAGGATGGACATCTAATTATTTTACAGCCTGGGAAAGGAAGATCTGCCGATACCTCAGAGAACAAAAAAGTTTTATTGTTTGGGAAAATGGACAGTGAATTCATCCATCATATTGACAGGCAGCCAATCAGGTGCATGCAACAATTATGTATTGTGAAACCACGGCATGAAATTTTATAATAAATATGTCTCATTTGAAAGCAACGTCAGAAGAGAAATAGCGACGACGGAAAACCGACATCAGAGAAGAAAACAAAGACACATATGACCAGTTTTCATCCGATCGTCAGTTAACAGCATTTTCATGAACATCAATTGCTAAATCATATGCTTCCCTGGGACATTCATCCTTGTCATTTCTAATTTTTTCATAAGCTTTTCATAAAGACTATAGATAGATAGATAGATAGATAGATAGATAGATAGATAGATAGATAGATAGATAGATATCCAAACTTTTCTATCAGTCTTATTGTCTATTATTCTTTGTTCCAGTGGTATTATTATTATTCCTGTAATAAATACCATACTGCTTTTAACTTTCTATGTTTTGTCTTAATGTCTTGAGTGATTGAAGTAATAACTGGTGCAGCCAGAGATTTGCCATTACCTCTGTGCTACGAGGTTTATTAAGGCTGCGAGTGAGAGCTCCACTCAATACTATGTAGCAGTATGTAAAGTAAGGTATGCTTGGCTGATAAATGGCCTATAGTCAAGAGTGCTGAGCCTTTGCATGTTTAAATGTATTCTTGTAGACCAAAAGTAACATTTAGGTCAGGTATCATTAAAACATCATATGTTGTTCGTGCAGATAATAAGTAAGTCTCTTGAAGTGCTGAGAGAGTGAAAGGCTGTGTTATTCCTAAGATACTTGTGTGGTTTAAAGTGCTAAATGTTAATCAGCGTGTGTGTGTCATTCATGGGGCACTGTTGTGGTTAGGGTCTGTGTATATGCGTATAGCTATGTATGTGTGTGTTCATCATAAAGTGCAACAATAGACCAACCCGATAACGAACTTGACAAGTACACTTACCCTTGAGAAAACAGGTAAAGGGTAAGTAGAGGGAAAGACAACGCTAATACAGCGATGAACAAGAACAGTAAAGGGTATATTTGAGACAGATTCCACTAATAACTGATGCCAAGGTCAAGGAAAGCATTTTTGCTGGTCCATAATTGGGACCCATCAATCAATGACAAGCGATCAGAGGATTTGCCAGAGGAGCCTGGAGATACCATACATCTTCTTTCGGCTGCTGCCATCAGGGGTTGCCACAGCAGATCATCTTCTTCCATATCTTTCTGTCCTCGTCATCTTGCTCTGTCACACCCATCACCTGCATATCCTCTCTCTCTACATCCATAAACCTTCTCTTAGGCTTTCCTCTTTCCCTCTTCCCTGGCAGCTCTATCTTTAGCATCTTTCTTCCAATATACTCAGCATCTCTCCTCTGCACATGTCCAAACCAACACAATCTCGCCTCTCTGACTTTGTCTCTCAACCGTACAACATGACCCGACCCTGTAATGTACTCATTTCTAATTGTATCCATCCTTGTCACACCCAGTGCAAATCTTAGCATCTTTAACTCTGCTACCTCCAGCTCTGTCTCCTGCTTTCTGGTCAGTGCCACCGTCTCCAGACCATATAGCATAACTGGTCTCACTACTGTCCTGTAGACCTTCCCTTTCACTCTTGCTGATACCTGCTTGTCACAAATTACTCCTGACACTCTTCTCCACCCATTCTACCCTGCCTGCACTCTTTTCTTCACCTCTCTTCCACAATCCCATTACTCTGTACTGTTGATCCCAAGTATCACCACCTCTACTCCCTGCATCCTCACCATTCCACTGACCTCCCTCTAATTTCACACACATGTATTCTGTCTTGTTCCTCATTCCTCTCCTCTCCAGATCAATTCTCCACCTCTCCAGGGTCTCTTCAACTCACTCCCTACTATCACTACAAATCACAATGTCATCAGCAAACATCATAGTCCAATGGACTCCTGTCTAATCTCATCTGTCAACCTGTCCATCACCATTGCAAATAAGAAGAGAAGGGTCTGGCTGCAGACCGTGCACTCTCAGCCACATGCACACTCAGCCACTACGGAAAGTGCAACTGGGAAGTCGTTTCCTGATTGCTAAGTTGGTACGTTTGCTAGTTATAGTCTTACCATTTATGAACAATATGGAATATTCTTAATCATGTTAACATGTGCATATTCACGTTGTTTGGCTAGCCTGTGTTGGTTTATTAACATGTTTATCATTTTAACAGATCAAGTTAACCAAGGTAAATGCTTGCCTGTTATTGTAATTACTAGCATCATGGCCATGGTAGCATAGCGAGAGCACTGATGTTTAGAGCGTGCTAGTTTAGTGTTCCTGCTGTTATCCCAAGGAAAAAAATAATTATGCAACCATCATAACTTGCTAACATTATTTACATTTAATGTATACAGCATTTACGTGGTAGAGTAATGGTGTGCTCCACCTGGTAGGCCTCTTAATACCAAATAAGCATTATTTATAATAATAATAATAATAATAATACATTTTATTTGTATTGCACTTTATATTTTAGCAATCAGGTAATGAGGGTGGGCATTCCAAAGCTTTGGCGCCACAAATGAAAAAGCCCTATCACCCATGCTGCTGAGTTTAGTTCTGGAGACTTGAAAGGTGTTTATGTGTACAGAGCGGAGGATATGTGAGGAAGTATAAGGAGTGAGAAGTTCCTGTAGGTAAAGAGGGGCATGTACATAAATGCACTGATGGGTGAGAAGGGTGACATTGTAGTCTATTCTGAGCTGGACAGGGAGCCAATGAAGAGTTTTCAGGATGGGGGTGATGTGATCGTGCTTTCGCACCCTCATCAGGATCCTTGCAGCTCTTTTCTGAATATACTGAAGTCTCTGGATACTCTTACCGGGAATCCCGATGAGGAGCACATTACAGTAATCCAGCCTGGAAGAGACAAAGGCATGGACGAGCTTCTCTGCATCTACCAGGGTGAGTGTTGGGCGTAGTTTGGTGATGTTCTTGAGGTGGTAAAAAGATGACTTACAGAGGTGTTTGATGTGGGTGTCAAAGGTGAGTTGTGAGTCCATTTTAGCACCCAAACTGGTAACAGATGTGTAAAAAGGGATATTTTGACCAGAGAAAGTAATACTGGTGATAGTAGAAGAACGAAGATGGTGCGGTGTACCAACTAAGATGGCTTCTGTTTTTGATCTGTTCAGTTGAAGGAAGCTGAGCCTCATCCAAGCCTCTATCTCCTCCAGACAGGTAGTCAGTGTAGATATTGGTGGAGGAGCAATAGAGGAGTTTGAGCGACATGACTTGCCAAAACATTGTCACATATGTAATATGGCCCCAGTTGACCCTTTATACCTGTAAAAGGGATACTTCCAGAAGCAAACAATGCATCATCTCAAAGTATTTTCACAAACAGGACAGGATCGTCAGTTAAGTCTAAAGCCCAGAGTGCTGAACTGAAGACATCATCTTTGGGATGAAGTCGATTCAGTGATTTTCAGCATGAATGTACAGTTTGAGGGGGAAAAAAAATATCGGGAAGTGTGTGATGGTGTCAAGTAACCATGGACATACTGTAAATCTGGAAAGAATGTTCCCAACAACTTGTTGAGTCCATGCCTTGAAAATTTTAGACTAATCTGAAGGGAAAAGCAAATCATCCATGTATTTGATAGATGGACCTAAGTGAGTATCCACTGAGCTTAAATATGTACAGTATGTACTAAAAATAAATTTCTTACAAACATTAAAGGTTCCACATACACAAGAAATAAACTGGCCTGTCGTGTGGTAGAGAGGAGGACCTTAGGGACTTTCAAAACCCAACCTAAAAGTTATTTTGGAAAAACTGGGTCAAAAGAACTGGTCAGCTTTGTTGGGTTGAATGGCCTCCTCTTGTCAATTTGTCTAGTATTACATACATATAATTCCCCCATACACTATATTTACTTAGAGCCACATGGCACAGATGTAAACACGTTTATTTCAAGTACATATATAAATTGCCTGAGGTGTAGAAGAACAGTAATGCATAAAATAAAGTCCAATGTTCTGTAGGCAGGTTTGGCAACAGCGGCCCACCGAATGACCTACATTCTCCAACTCAAATGCTGTCTTCAGGACTATTTTTAACACTGTGAATTATGGGTATTATTTCTCTTGGTTTATTATCAACAATGATATCAGCATACCAAAATGACAAGCAATAATACAGTAAGATAGTTACACACAACAAACCACAAGCATACCCAAGATCTCCATCGTTGATCTCTGTGTGTCTTGAGACAGGCTGCTTAACAATTTGAGCCTCTGGACCTCTTCAGTATTGTTTAAGCAGGACATGACCACCGATTTCTTGTAGCTTGAGTGCTTGGTTGTAATTTAATTGTCTTAGGTAGATCGTCAAGCTAATCGTTCTTAGAACTCCTCGTGCCTTGCCCCTGTCAGCTACTAGTTTGCTCTAGAGTTCAGCTCTGCTGTGTTTGAAGTGTTTCCAGTTTACTGTCTTCAAAGTATCCTCACTCATTTGTTTAAGGGGTTAGTACTTCAGTGTTTGTCTCAATTTAGCAGAACAAAACTTTGACCAACTTTGTTCTACTTCATCCATACATGTCACATGCAGTATGCCATTGGCAAAGTGGGCTTCACACGTCTTGCTAGGCTTTAAAAGGTCACACAAGGCCTGTAAGACAGGGATACAGAAATTCAGCCGTACCTGCCGCTGCATTCCAGAGTGAACATTTAAAGTGAAGGGCTGAACTGCAGCCCACGATTTACACCTTTATTATTAGATGAAGTACAGAGCTGACCAGAGTTCTCTCTGCCGAGACTCCTTCATTCAAAAAGGCAGACAAAAGTAAAGTAATTTTAGTCTTGTAACCGCCAACAAAACTTTGGCTGAATGCGATTAACAAAGTAACGCACCTATCCACCGGTACTGGATCTGGAAGTGGAAAGGACCTCAATCCAAGCACCAGAGGTTACACCTTCTTTCAAAATGAAATGCATTCATCTCTTCTGGCTCAGTTGAGGAGCTCTTTGTTATTTGTAAGCTGATAATCCATTCTTTGGAGCGACAAACCACCTGAGGTCTGTGGAACATTAAGCTCGCCAGACTTTCTTTGGCCTGGGAGTTGGATGCCCTGAATTAGCTCCATTCTGTCAAGCCATGCGGTGTGCCAGTGACTGAGCCCACCATTACTTCAAGGAGTGCCTACACATCTATTCCAAACAGGGTAACATTTTCTTTATGAAGTGACATAGAGTAAATCATGGAGCAAGGGAACATCAGACCACATCACGAACAAAGGACAAAGTAGCAAAAACCAAGAGCACACTTCATCTTAAGAAGAGTCCTCCACCTGAATCCAAAGAAACAAAAAAAGCAGCCCCATACATCAGACATCATCCTTGAAGGATTGGTATCGTAAAAGTGTTTCTGTGCCATGATAAATTACAGCTCCGAGTAGCCATTACAGAGCCAGCCTCTTCGCGGTCATGCTTGCCTCATCTGTCTTGCATGCTGTCTTCTATGATGATATATGCAGTGTGAACTGGGACCCGGACACAGGCAGACGGACATCGTAAGTTCCACCACACACTATTTATTTACAATATTTACAATTAGAACATGCACAAACCCCAGTGCCTCTTTCACGCTTCCCCAAAGTCCAGGCCACACTCTCAGTCACTGTGCCTCTCTCTCGACCGCCTCCCGTCCTCTCTCCAGCTCTGTCCTCTTCCACCCGAACTCCACTAATGACTGGAGGGAGGCGGCCCTTATATGGGAACCGGATGGGCTCCAGCTGCTTCCTGGCACTCCCTCTTGGACACACCCTGTGTGGCGGAAGTGCCGGCTGTGCACCCGGAAGCCGTCCGGGTGTCTCCTGTCTTCTTCCCCCCAGCACTTCCTGGTGTGGCGGAAGTGCTGGGCTCCAGGGTTCCTCAGGCACCTGGGCGCCGCCTGGCGGTGGCCACGGGCCCCTACAGGGTTGGGCTTCCAAGCCCTGTACCCGAGGCCCCCACATAACCAGGACGGACGCCCCCTCGCGGTCTGTAGGAGGCACAAGCCTTCCTCTGGTCCTCCTGGGCATCCCAGCCGGGCTCCAGCCCGGCCGGGACCACACGGGATATTCCGGCATTGGGGCGCGCCACGGTCGCTACAGGGCTGGGCTTCCAAGCCCTGTACCCGAGGCCCCAACATAACCAGGACGGATGCCCCTCGCGGTCTGGAGGAAGCACGAGCCCGGCCGGGACCACAGCAGTTACCATATGACTGTAATCCTAGTGTCTTATTCTTTAGTAAAACTAGGGGGCTTGCTAGCCACTTCGTGTCTCTGCCGCTCGCCTATGTGGATTTCACTTTCACAAAAAAACAAATATTTTAATTCTCGTGGGTAGGTCTCTTCATTGGGGAAAAAAAACACTACTTTTCCCTGATGGCAAACACGAATTAAATGATCTACAAGTCTCCGACTTAAAGTTTAAATCTGCATACTTTCTGTCATATCACCTAAAGTACGTCCATATATTCAATCTCTTTTCACTGTGCAGTTATTTTACCGAGTAATAATTTCCATTTCTTTGTGCAAATGCAATCTTTACTATCAGTTTTTTGAGATTTTCCAAGTTTAGTACTCTCACTATCTCTAACCTGCTCTGCATGTGTATCGAGCCAACATTTTTGAACCTCTTTACGAAGTTCCCCTTTGTCTTCTACTCTTTATCTTTTATTTCCAATGCTGCTTGGAACTGAGAGTGCACACATTGTGTCAACACACAAATGAGAAGTGATTGGACCATGGGCGTAGTTGTAAATGTTTGAGAGGAGGGCGGGACTTGTCAAAATCTCTTGGCAAAAAGTCTTGTCTCGCGAGACCTGAAATTATCTCTCGCAGGAGTTGAAATTATCTCAGAGAACGTCTCGTCTCAGGATTTCCTTTTATAATAGAGTGATGAGTGGGCTTTAGTTACTCTGATATAACCCTGACTACTGGAAACCCCCTCCTAGAGAAAAGGACAAGGAAAATAAAAATGGGAACCTTACCAAATTATTTAATTACTGACACTGCCAAAGGTAAAACTGAAACGCCATTCAGTTCCTCTCACCTCATACACATTTCCTTCATTGTATTCTTTCAGTGGTAGCGCTGCTGCCTCGCAGTTAGGAGACCTGGGTTCGCTCCCGCTCCTCCTGCATGGAGTTTGCATGTTCTCCCCGTTTCTGCGTGGGTTTTCTCCCACAGTCCAAAAACATGCAGGTTAGGTGCATTGGCGATACTAAATTGTCCCTAGTTTGTGCTTGGTGTGTGTGTGTGTGTGTGTACCCTGTGGTGGGCTGGCACCCTGCCTGGGATTAGTTCCTGCCTTACGCCCTGTGTTGGCTGGGATTGGCTCCAGCAGGCTCCTGTGACCCTGTGTTAGGATATATAGCGCGTTGGGGAATGACTGACTGACTGGCTATTCTTTCAGAACTACATAGGAGAGTGCAGTCATTCGCTGCTTCCCTCTGTGAAGTCTTGAGAGAGAGCTAGAGTGCGGAGTTCTAAATTAAAGATTTTTCCATGACTTGTATTTTATCATTTTCATTACATTAACCTAAACTTATTTGGTCTTTAATTGTTTCTAAACATTATTTCTGCTTGTAGGCCAAAGTCACTGTGTCAACATAAACACGTAAATCCCTGCCAAAATTCACTTCACTGTACTCTCTATATACAAAACCTCCTTTCCCACTACAGGTTAAGTAGCACTAATGTGAAATTGCAAAATCCAGAATTTTGAAGGCCGACATGATCCTAGATGTAGAAAATTGTCCACCAGTGCTCTCTTTTATAAAGCTTTACTTGGACTCAAGCATGGAAATGTGTACACCAAAAGGTGGATGTGAAGAATAAACTATGTGCAGATTCAAAATGGATTTATTCTTTCAGACTTAGGGGGAGTCCCCCCCACCCCAACTCCATGAAGTCATTTCACCACATTGACCACTGTGAGGAAACAACACATGATCATTATTTTTTTTGGGGGGGAAATACCCCATGAATAATCAAGCACTGCTGCACAACAAAACAGTCAACCCTGCATAGCAGTTCAAAAGTGCAGCACGGCACCATTAAAACGGCAGATGACTTGTGTATTAATGCACTATCACTGCTTACAGTTAACAAAATCAGCTTCTTTCTCACAAGGTGCCCTTATTGTAAGAGAAGTGCAGTAAATTGTTCCAATTATGCTACAAAAAGCAAAAAGACACAGCTGGAAATTGCCTTTGTATGCCAGCAAAAACAAGTTATGTTTTATGTATGTACAACCACGCCATACAAAAACTGAATGGAGCACCTTGGTCGGTTAATGACTTCCAGCACAACGAGCACGAAGGAGTAGATAGATAGATACTTTATTAATCCCAAGGGGAAATTCACATATTCCAGCAGCAGTATACTGATAAAGAACAATATTAAATTAAAGAATGATAACAATGAAGGCATAACAGACAGACAATAACTTTGTATAATATTAACGTTTACCCCTCCGGGTGGAACTGAAGAGTCGCATAGTGTGGAGGAGGAACAATCTCCTCAGTCTGTCAGTGGAGCAGGACAGTGACAGCAGTCTGTCTCTGAAGCTGCTCCTCTGTCTGGAGATGATGCTGTTCAGTGGATTTTCCATGATTGGCAGGAGCCTGCTCAGTGCCCGTCGCTCTGCCACAGATGTCAAACTGTCCAGCTCCATGTCTACAATAGAGCCTGCCTTCCTTACCAATTTGTCCAGGCGTGAGACATCCTCTTCTTTATGCTGCCTCCCCAGCACACCACCGCATAGAAGAGGGCACTCATCACAACCGTCTGATAGAACATCTGCAGCATCTTGTTGCAGATGTTGAAGGACGCCATCCTTCTAAGGAAGTATAGTTGGCTCTGTCCATCAGTATTGGCAGTCCAGTCCAATTTATCATCTAGCTGCACTCCCAGGTATCTATAAGTCTGCACTCTCTGCACACAGTCACCTTTGATGATCACGGGGTCCATGAGGGGCCTGGGCCTCCTAAAATCCACCACCAGCTTCTTGGTTTTTCTGGTGTTCAGTTGTAGGTGGTTTGAGTCGCACCATTTAACAAAGTCCATGATTAGGTTCCTATACTCCTCCTCCTGCCCACTCCTGATGCAGCCCACGATAGCAGTGTCATCTGCAAACTTTTGCACGTGGTAGGACTCCGAGTTGTATTGGAAGTCTGATGTATATAGGCTGAACAGGACCGTAGAAAGTGCAGACCCCTGCGGCGCTCCTGTGTTGCTGACCACAATGTCAGACCTGCAGCTCCCGAGACGCACATACTGAGGTCTGTCTGTAAGATAGTCCACGATCCATGCCACCAGGTATAAATCTACTCCAATCTCTGTCAGCTTGTCCCCAAGGAGCAGAGGTTGGATGGTGTTGAAGGCACTAGAGAAGTCCAGAAACATAATTCTTACAGCACCACTGCCTCTGTCCAAGTGGGAGAGGGATTGGTGTAGCATGTAGATGATGGCATCCTCCGCTCCCACCTTCTCCTGGTATGCGAACTGCAGAGGGTCGAGGGCGTGGTGGACCTATGGCCTCAGGTGGTGAAGCAGCAGCTGCTCCATGGTCTTCATCACATGCGACGTCAGAGCAACAGGCCGCAAGTCGTTTAGCTCACTAGGACATGATACCTTTGAGACTGGGGTGATGCAAGATGTTTTCCAAAGCCTCGGGACTCTCCCCTGTTCCAGGCTCAGGTTGAAGTTGCACTGTAGAGGACTCCCCAGCTCCAATGCACAGGCCTTCAACAGTCGTGGCAATACTCCATCTGGACCCACTGCTTTGCTGGCACAAAGTCTCCTCAATTCTCTGCTCACCTGGGCTGCTGTAATTGTGGGTGGGGATGTCTCTCCTATGCTGGTATCAGCAGAAGGATGGGTGAAGGGTACAGTACTCCGAGGTGAGAGTGGTTTAGGGTGGTCAAACCTGTTGAAGAAGTTGTTCATCTGGTTTGCTCTCTCCACGTCTCTTTCAATGGTGGTACCCCGCTTTGGGCTGCAGCTAGTGATGATCTTCATCCCATCCCACACTTCCTTCATGCTGTTTTCTTTCTCCTGTACTGCTCTTCAAAACTCTCTGGCCAAGTAATAGGGACGCAAACGCAGCCAACAGTTCGATGTCCTTGAAGCAAGTGGCGATTTTAACGTTTACATGTCCTGAGTTGCTCCACTTTGTATTGACATAGAGAGAGACTCCCCCTCATTTCTGCTTCCCGCAGGTACTTGCGTCTCTGTCTGCTTTAACTGTGCTAAACCCGGGTAGCTCCACGTTAGCATCTGGGATGTTAGTTTTTAGCCACATTTCACTAAAATACAGCAAACTGCATTCTCTGCAAGTCCTGACATTTTTCACCAGCGCAGCCAGTTTGTCGTTCTTATTTGGTAGTGAGTTCACATTTCCCAGGATCACAGAAGGCACCGAAGGTTTGTAGCGCCACTTTCTCGCTAGATGCTTGGCTTTTATCTTAGTGCCGGCTCTACTGTCCCGATACCGCCTTCTTACCTCGTCAGGTAAATAGGGAACCCCACCGGCACGGCCATTTGTTCTCAGTGCTTGAAGTTGACTACATGAATAGATGAGTCTCGGCGTGTAAAATCCATGTCCAAGTAGTAAAAGTAGTAAAAAGTGTCCAGGGAAAGAGTCCACATAAAGAAAGTGGTAGGAGTGATCAGTGAAATAGAGAAAAATAGAGAAAAAAGGTAAAAAGATAGTCATACACGGAACTGCTGGAATGGCTGCCACTCATGGTGGCTCCAGATATGATATGGCTGGCCGAGATATTCCTCACCTGTTAGCCAGTTTCCTCAGAAGTGATAACTGCTACAAACTAACAAAAAACTGAGTGCAAATATGCAGCACTGACCCTCTTAAAAGTGAACCAAAACAGTTTGTACATCATATTCATCATTTTGAGAGATTATGTTTGTCACATCACTACACCTAAGAACTCAGTCTTCTTTTTCTTTCGGCTGCTCCCCACAGCGGATCATCTTCTTCCAGATCTTTCTGTCCTCTGCATCTTGTTCTGTTACACCCATCACCTGCATGTCCTCTCTCACCACATCCATAAACCTTCTTTTAGGCCTTCCTCTTTTCCTCTTCCCTGGCAGCTCTATCCTTAAGAGCTCAGTAATATGAATTATTTTATGCATGAGTCGTCGTTTACTTGATCTGGGGTGTCCCCAAGATCTCTCATGTAAATGTAAATATTTCAAAATCTGAAATACTTCTGGTCCCAGGCAGTTTAGATTAAGGATACTCAATCTGTCTTGTGTGGTTTTGATCAGCATATGCAAAAAAGATTTTTCTGTCCTGTACAGGCACCAATATTGACCTAATCATTAGAATGGGCAGCAGCCCTAACACTGAAACTAAAAAAGACTCCACAGTATCCCATATCTGAATTCTATTTATGAACACATTTTCCTGCCGCTTGAGCATCATTCTCTGCAATTTTACACAGTAGGGTCTAAGGGTCCTTGAGCATATGATGCCACTCAGAAGTAGCCACAATTTACACCCACAACTTATAACTCATGGGAAATGTGGCACCATCAGGGGCTGGTAGCATTTAAGAAGCTAGTCAATCTGTATGAGAATGAGGCAGAGCCAGCTAGCATTCATCATGTATGCCTCATCATACTTACTATATAGACCATATATACAGGGGTGGGCAAAAGTAGGTTTATACTTGTTCATAAGGAGAAAGACATGCAGGTTATGATTCCTGCAATATCTTTATTAACTCCAAAGAATGTCACAATGGCACAGTGCTCTTAGGTACAATCTCATAAGTGCTCAAATTACCTAAAAGATAAACATTTCTCGTACACACAGCTGTAAATCTACTGTATATATACACTCACCGGCCACTTTATTAGATACACCTGTTCAACTGCTTGTTAACACAAATATTTAATGAGCCAATCACATGGCAGCAGCTCAATGCATTTCAGACATTGTCATGATGACCCACTGCAGTTCAAGCTGAGCATCAGAATGGGAAAGAAAAGTGATTTAAGTGACTTTGAATGTGGCATAGTTATGGGTGCCAGACGGGCTGGTCTGAGTATTTCAGAAACTGCTGATCAGCTGGGACTTCCATGGACAGCCATCTCTAGGGTTTACAGAGAATGGTCTAAAAAGGGAAGATATCCAGTGAGTAGCAGTTCTCTGGACAAAAATGCCTTGTTGATGACAAAGGTCAGAGCAGAATGACCAGACTGGTTCAAGTCTATAGAAAGGAAGCAGTAACTCAAATAACCACTCGTTACAACAGAGGAATGCAGAAGTGCATCTGTGAACACACAACACGTTGAACCTTGAAGCAGATGGGCTACAGCAGCAGGAAACAACACAGAATGCCACTCCTGCCAGCTAAAAACGGGCAAATGAGACTACAATTCACCAAAATTGGACAGTTGAATATTGGACAAATGTGGCCTGGTCTGCTGAGTCTCAATTTCTGCTGTGCTATTCAGAGGGCAGGGTCAGAATTTCACATCCACATCATGAAAAGCATGGATCCATCCTGCCTTGTATCAACAGTTTCAGGCTGATGGTGGTGGTGTAATGGTGTGGGGGATATTTTCTTGTCACTCTTTGTGCCCCTTAGTATCAACTGAGCACCATTTAAATGACTCAGCCCACCTGAGTATTGTTGCTGACCATGTCCATCTCTTTATAACCACAGTGTACTCATCTTCTGATGGCTCCTTCCAGCAGGATAACGCGCCACGTCACAAAGCTCAGATCATCTCAAACTGGTTTCTTTTCACAGTCAGCAGATTTCAATCCACCTTTAGGATGTTGTGGAACGGGAGATTCGCATCATGGATGTGCAGCTGACAAATCTGCAGCAACTGTGTGATGTCATCATGTCAATATGAATCAAAATCCCAGTGGAATGTTTCTAGCACCTTGTTAAATCTACACCATGTAGAATTACAACAGTTGTGAAGGCAAAGGGGGTCAAACTGCATACTCAAAAGGTGTACCCAATAAAGTGGCCAGAGAGTGTATACATATACATTTTTTTAATCCAAACCTTGACATTGTTAAACCTCCATAATGCACTCTTGGGTTCACATGGAGCCAGTATTGTTCAGCAGCAAAGCACAAACCCATCACAAGGCACCTTCACACACACAAAACTGGAAAGGTGCATCATGTTGGGGTTATTGGTAGAACATTTAATAAAACACTGTTTCAGTAATCAAAGTGTCCCACTAGCTATAATCCTTTAACATGAAAGGGCCTGAGTGAAGTCAACACAAACACACACTCACTTAGGGACAATTTAGAGTCTTTGGGTGGGAGACGAACTGTCATCTGAAGCATCATTGCTAACTGCTGCACCACCATGACACTCCTAGAAGAGCTTACAAACACTTTCATCTTTTCATGCAATTTCTTGCAGCTCAACACCTTTAAGCTTTTATTTATACAACATTCTTGTCACCATTCCCTTGCGTCACACTGCACTTTTCTGTACGACTCACTGAAATATCTGCCTTATCCTTACGGGACATTATGCTTAAGCACTAAGGGATGGCATTTTATTTGTATGCACTCTGAGATCCATTTGTATTGAGCAAATTCTGGAATCACAGTCATGGCACTATGCAGCACATGCCAGTTGACTGGTTCATAGCCGCAGACTGCACACTCCACCTTGCAGTTCCCATTTTTCTGGTTAAGGGTATATAAAAGTATCACTACAGATTCATAGGTCTTTTATATGTATGTACAGACACCAGCAAAGCACAAGGGGCCATGTATATTCCATTTAATCTTATCTGATTGCCGGAAGTGGGAACACCACAGGTCCTTGTCTGTCCCATGCCAAACATTCCAGGTGTAAAGGCTCAGTGTTTTTGCTTTTCTCTTGATGTAGATTACCAGGTTTTTCAATAAAGGTACTCTGAAACTACACTTGTGTCTACAACTTAAAAGCTGTGATTTGGAACCACTAAAGCTATTTTATTTCCCAAATACTCACAGATGTGAATGACAGGCAGACCCATGCCTGTGTGCAACCAGACCAGACAACATTCTAGTCCAACTACGGCCAGTGCCTGCTTTGCACCTGATAGCAAGAAAATTAGTGCCCCCTCAACCTCTTATTCAAAACTAGCCGTTCCCAGCCCTGCCCACGTAGTTTGGAACTTATGCTCCAAAACGTGGCCAGAGGTAGACCGACTCCCCATTCCCGATGTCACGATTCCTCCTCTCCTTGGCCCTCAGCATCTGTCTCGGATTAGCGCAAATATAATTGTTCCTGCAAGCGAACTATGACTGTTAGCACGATAACAGATGTCACGGGATCAACGGAATATACAAGCAAATTCTAGAAGAAAAAAACCCTGATCTAAATCCCTTAAGTAGTTATCTTGTTCGCTAGCTAAGCGGATGTAAGATATGCCCCAAGGCCCCGCCGCTCTCCCCTTGGCCTGCTGCGCTCTCTCAGATTCACGCAAATGAATCGGTACAAGCGAACTATGATACTTAGAGAGGTTACAAAATCAACGAATGATCAAGCAAACTTATAGAAAAAACCTGATCTAGCTCTGTTAAGTAGTTCTCTTGTGAAAAGCGGACAGACAGACAGGCTTCGGATTTTCTATATATCAGGGGTGTCGAAATCCAGGTCTAGAGGGCGCAGTGGCTGCAGGTTTTCATTCCAACCCTTTTCCTAATCAGTGAGTAATTTTCACTGCTAATTAACTTCTTTACCCTTCATTGTATTAGCCCTGTTTTTAAGGATTTAGTCCTTTGAATTGATTCTTTTCTTTATTAAAAGGACAGCCAAACAGAAATGAGGAGTGAAATGAGTCAATAGCTGACCAGTTAAATTGAGTTTCATACTACAGCCAATCACTATCTTAATGAGAAGCCGATTCTTGCTGTTCATTAATTTTGCGGCTTGTTGTGTGCTGTGGCAGAATGAGAGCAGCATTTCCAAAACTGTTGCTTTTCTGTTTTCTAAGATCACTAATTAAAATATTTTGGTGACCTGAGAGATCCGAGACCACCTTCACCTTTCTTTAATTTTCAGATATATGACATTGGAGATCAAGAAGAGGAAGAGAGTGAAGGCAGAGCCAAGGATCAAATGGTGGAAGTTGAAAAAAAAAGACTGCAAGGTTGGGTTTAGGGAGGAGGTGAAACAGGCACTGGGTGGCAGTGAAGAGTTACCAGACAGCTGGGAAAATAGAACAGATATAGTAAGGGTGACAGCAAGAAGGGTGTTTGGCGTGACATCTGGAAAGAGGAAACCTGGTGGTGGAATGGGGAAGTACAGGAGAGAATACAGAGGAAGAGGATGGCAAAGAAGAAGTGTGATAGTCAGAGAGATGCAAAAGTGGACAAGAGTACAAGGAGGTAAGGCAAGGTGAAGGGAGAGGTGGCGAAGGCTAAAGAAAAGTAGTATGATGAGTTGTATGAGAGGCTGGACACTAAGGAGGGAGAAAAGGACCTGTACCGATTGGCTAGACAAAGGGACCGACTGGGAAAGATGTGCAGCAGGTTAGGGTGATAAAGGATAAAGATGGAAACGTACTCACAAGCGAGTGTGTTGAGCAGATGGAAAGAGTATTTTGAGAGGCTGATGAATGAAGAGAACGAGAGAGAGAGAGGTTGGATGATGTGGAGATAGTGAATCAGGAAATGCAACGGATTAGCAATGAGGAAGTAAGGACAGCTATGAAGAGGATGGAAATGGAAAGGCTTTTGGTCCAGATGACATACCTATGGAAGCATGGAGGTGTTTAGGAGAGATGGTAGTGGAGTTTAACCAGATTGTTTAATGGAAAGTGAGAGGATGCCTGAGGTGTGGAGAAGAAGTTTACTGGTGCTGATATTTAAGAATAAGGGGATATGCAGGACTGCAGTAACTACAGGGGATAAAATTGATGAGCCACAGCATGAAGTTATGGGAAAGAGTAGTGGAAGCTCGGTTAAGAAGTGAGGTGATGATTAGTGAGCAGCAGTATGGTTTCATGCCAAGAAAGAGCACCACAGATGCAATGTTTGCTCTGAGGATGTTGATGGAGAAGTTTAAGAAGGCCAGAAGGAGTTGCATTGTGTCTTTGTGGACCTGGAGAAAGCATATGACAGGGTGCCTTGAGAGGAGTTGTGGTATTGTATGAGGAATTCGGGAGTGGCAGAGAAGTATGTAAGAGAATACAGGATATGTACGAGGGAAGTGTGACGTGGTGAGGTCTGTGGTAGGAGCAATGGATGCATTCAACGTGGAGGGGGATTACATCAGGGATCGGCCCTGAGCCCTTTTTATTTGCAATGGTGATGGACAGGTTGACAGACGAGATTAGACAGGAGTCCCTGTGGACTATGATGTTTGCTGATGACATTGTGATCTGTTGCATAGTAGGGAGCAGGTTGAGGAGACCCTGCAGAGGTGGAGATATGCTCTAGAGTGGAGAGGAATGAAGGTCAGTAACAAGACAGAATACATGTATGTAAATGAGAGGGAGGTCAGTGGAATGGTGAGGATGCAGGGAGTAGAGTTGGTGAAGGTGGATGAGTTTAAATACTTGGGATCAACAGTACAGAGTAACAGGGATTGTGGAAGAGAGGTGAAAAAGAGAGTGCAGGCAGGGTGGAATGGGTGGAGAAGAGTGTCAGGAGTGATTTGTGACAGATGGCTATCAGCAAGAGTGAAAGGGAAGGTCTACAGGACGGTAGTGAGACCAGCTATGTTATATGGGTTGGAGACGGTGGCACTGACCAGAAAGCAGGAGACAGAGCTGGAGGTAGCAGAGTTAAAGATGCTAAGATATGCTTTGGTGTGACAAGGATGACAGGATTAGAAATGAGTACATTAGAGGGTCAGCTCAAGTTGGACAGTTGGGAGACAAAGTCAGAGAGGCGAGATTGCGTTGGTTTGGACATATGCAGAGGAGAGATGCTGGGTATATTGGGAGAAGGATGCTAAGGATAGAGCTGCCAGGGAAGAGGAAAAGAGGAAGGCCTAAGAGAAGGTTTATGGATGTGGTGAGAGAGGACATGCAGGTGATGAGTGTAACAGAACAAGATGCAGAGGACAGGAAAGATATGGAAGAAGATGATCCACTGTGGTGACCCCTAACGGGAGCAGCCAAAGAAGGAGAAGAAGATGACATGTGGTAGGCACAGGTGAGGTGGTCATGTGGTGGTTTGTTTTGTGTCTCATTATTATATGGATGCTAATTAAGGAAAAAGAAACAACAAAGGGGCCCGAGTCTAGTTAGTTAAAATTAAGGCAAAGGAAGTTAATTAGCAGCAAAAATTGGTCACTAATTATGAAGATGGTTACAATGAAAACCTGCAGCCACTGCGGCCCTCCATCACCAGAGTTCGACACCCGTGCTATATATATAGAGAGGTTTAAGGACATTTATATAAAATCCAAATGGCAGGGTGGGTGTCCTCCAGATTAGGTGTCACCAACTCCGGTCCTGGAGGTCCACCATGGCTGCAGGTTTTCATTTTAACCCTTTTTCTAAGGAGTGCCCTGTTTGTGCTGCTAATTAACTTCTTGTAAATTCATTTTAATTGAGTTGCTTTTTTAAGATTTGTTCCCCTGAATTTTTTCATCATTTCTCTAAATTGCTTCATTTCTTTCCTTAAATGGCACCCAAAGAGAAATGAAATGTGAAGTGAGGGAGCCAATAGAAGACCAACAACAAGTCAGGGCCTCAAACCCCAACCAATTTCACTCTAACCAGTTGCTTAATGAGGCGCCGATTCTTGTCGTTAATTAAACCTTCTTTAATTCTCATTGTGCAATAGCAGACATTTCTGCAATTGTTGATTTTCTCTGTTCTGTTCAAATGTTTTGTGGACCTGAGCAGATGAGTATTCCTGAGATGTTCATCTTTCTTTATTTTCAGATATTGTATGATACACACCAGTTGTTTTGGCTCATTTTGTATCTCATTATTGTTCGGCTGCTAATTAAGGACAAAAGAAACAACTGAGGGGTCTGAGTCCATCCATCCATTATCGAACCTGCTATATCCTAACTATGGGGTAATGGGGGTCTGCTGGAGCCAATCCCAGCCAACACCGGGTGCAAGGCAGGAAACAAACCCCAGGCAGGGCGCCAAGCCACCGCAGGGCAGGGTCTTCAAGAGTAAATCAATGAAAATTTGTTCAAAAGAAGTTAATTAGCATCACAAATAGGTCACTCATTAACAAAACGGTTAGGATGAAAACCTGCAGCCATGGTGGTCCTCCAAGACCAGAGCTGGTGACCCCTGCTCCAGATGCTTTGATTTCATTCCATACTCCCATGTCATGGAGGTTAGATGAACTGGTGTTACTTAACTGGTCCTAATTTGCGTGTTTGTTTATTCAAGTTGGATATGCTTGAATATATTTCAGCTACCTCTGGACCCTACCCAGGCTAGGAGGGTTAGAAAGAGAGATGGTGTTCGATCGAGACCCCTACCCTACTACTCTTCAAATCAGCACTTATTTTACCCACTCTCAGTTTTTAGAGGACTGTAAGCAAGATGTTTTTAGGGTAGCATTTCTTTCATACAACTACTAATTCCAGTGTAGCTCATCCCTGTGCTGGAGCCCCTCAGGTGAGTGGCCTCTTACATAAAGCCACAATCACGCATGTGGGAGTTTTGTTGAGTGAAGGCTTTGTGTACATGCCTTTTTTCCTCTGCATAAATTGAAGCAAATTGCCTCTCTTTTCTTGCTCGTCATTCCAGTTAAAAAGGAGCATCTTACCATCAGAATTTGAAAAATGGGGGGCATTGTGGGCTAGGAGCTACCGTTTTGGTTTTTACATTTTGTGTAAAAAAATCTGATCAATGCTCTAACCTTGAGGTCATGTTTTAAGGGGAGAACAGGAGGATCATGCATGACCTCCTTCCAATAAAAAAAATACAGATGCAGTTTTCTTTCTCTGGTGCAATGCAGCACTTTTTGTCCTTGGAGACAAAATGAAGAAATGCAGTAGGAATCCCAGGATATTCAATTTGTAGATATTATATATATATATAATATATATATATAAGGGAGAGTTTGGATCCGAGAGACTGTTTGTGGAGGAATTGAGAGTTAAGGCGGGTGGGGGAATCACGTGATCATCTCCCCTTCCATTCACATCATTTCATTTACTTCTTTTCGCTCTGAGCTGAGCTCCGCGGCTGACGCGGACTTGCCGTTCTTTTTCCTTAGGGTTTAGTCCTTTCTCCTTTACTAATTTACTGTTTAGTACACGCGGTACTTACACAGTCACTCATAAAAGGGGAGAAGACTCCGTGCAAGAAATGGGTATTGAAACTACCTTGCAATCAACGAGGTCATTAAACGGATCTCAAGAGAGGTCTTCTAGGTTGGAAAAAAACCGCTTGGCTGCCAAAACCAGGCGATTAAACGAATCTCAACAAGAAACGACTTCTACGTTAGAAAAAAAAAGCGATTCGCTGCCAAAATCAGGCGATTAAACGAATCTAAAGACGACAGGATTTCTAGATTTGGAAAAGGACGATTGGCTGCCAAAACCAGGCAGTTAAAAGAATCTGAAAAACACAGGACGTCTAGATTGGAAAAGCCACGATCCGCTGCCAAAACTAAACGGTTAAACGCGCAGCGAAGCGCGTCAGGTCTGCTAGTAGTAAATACAATAATCCCTTGTACTATACAGACATAGCAGAGAGCAGAGGACTAGAGCTGTCCGTTTCAGTTGAGAACTCTTTAAGAGGCCCCATAACATAAGGCACAATGTGCAAAATAAAATCCTAAAACCTGCTTCCTCAAATTCGGAGTACAAGAGCGAAACCAACCCGAGCTAGTGCACCACTCCATGGCAGGTACCACTCCCAAATGCACACATATATACACACACACATGCCCAAAGCAAATTTGGGGAAAAAAATCACCAGTTACCTTCACTTACATGATTTTTGATCTCTGAAATCCTAGAACAATTGAACAAGGGCCAAGAAAGGATTAGAGGTTAGGAGCACACGCTGATACAGCACATTGTCACACCCACCACATGACAAACCAACCCAGGATCCCAGATAAGGACCCAAGTGCAGCCATGCAACGGGTGACACCTCAGCACCACACTAGTTCAGATGGAATGGAACCAATGTGAGGATTTTTTATGGTGGCTGGAGTGCCAATTCTGCCACCAACCCCCAGTACGGCAGATCTACAGCCTACAAGTGAATTCTCGCGTAACAAACTAGAGATTCAAAACAGGAGATGAACACCAAAAAATGAGTTAGGAGCTAGAGCTCATGTTCGAGATCCGCCACCTAAAAACTACTACTGGGCATGGCCTAACATCACCAGCACCGATGATGAGACCTTGCATTGAGCACATGCATGTGACAGGTGGCTGAATAACTTCCGTATAAAAGAAAAATTGAGCAAGACGAGACTGTAGCAAGAAAACAAAGTCTGGAATTTGAGGAGCTGCCACTGTAAAAGTGGTTAGGAGCACACACTGATACAGCACATTGCCGTACCCACCACATGACAAGTCAACTCAGGATATCAAATTAGGACCCTAGTGCAGCCATGCAACGGGTAACACCTCAGCACCACACTAGTTCAGATGGAATGGAACCAATGTGAGGATTTTTTATGGTGGCTGGAGTGCCAATTCTGCCACCAACCACCAGGATGTTGGAGGGCCTACATCAGAGGTCCCCAACTCCAGTTCTGGAAGGCCCCAGCGGCTGCAGATTTTCATTCGAGCCCTTTTCTTAATGGGTGGCCTGTTTTTGCTGCTAATTAATGTCTTTTGAATTGACTTGTTTAAGATTTCTTTCCCTGAATGTCTTCATCGTTCCTCTGAATAGCTTCATTTCTTTCCTTAAAATTGCACCCACACAGAAATAAATTGTGAAGTGTGTGAGCCAACAGAAGATCAACTAAGTCAGGGCAGTAAAATCCAACCAATTTCACTCCAGCCAAGTGTTTAATTAGGTGCAGATTCTTGTCATTAATTAAACCCGCTCTTTAATTCCATGGCTTGTTGCTACTCTCATTGTGTAGACATTTCCGAATTGTCGATTTTCGCTTTTCTAAGCGAGCTGTTAAAATGGTTTGGGGACCTGAGCAGATCAGCATTCCTGAGACCTTCACCTTTACTTTATTTTCAGATATTGTATGATGGTCATAGTTTGCTGGTCACATGTTGGCTTATTTTGTATTTCATCATTGTTTGACTGCTAATTAAGGAAAAGAAACAAGGGGTCCGAGTCTTCAAAAGCGAGTCAATTAAAATTAATTCAAAACAAGTTAATTAACAGAAAAAACAGGGCACTAATTAAGAAAAAGGTAAGAATGAAAACCTGCAGCCACTGGGGTCCTCCAGGGCCGGAAGTTGGGGACCCCTGGCCTACATGCAGGGCTGGATGCAGATTAACGTCATATGCAGGACGGAGCAATTTCAGGTTAACAGAGTAGAGCCACTGCGGGCATTTAAGGGATTCGAACCGGAAACCTTGTGATTGCCATTGCAAATCCATAGCCTCAGAGCCACCACTCCACCCAGCATTAGAACCATTTATTTTTTTTTAATTGTTGATTTTTATTGAAATCATACAAATAGATCAATTTTACAAAAAATAGGATTGAACACAAATCAACCCCCACCCCAAGAACCATTTTTAAAACCTGTCACTCATGCTTCTCTTCTATTGAGCCCAAATTCTTTATGTTCTGCAGGTACCTTCCCTAAACTTTGATGCCACTGGACCTTTCTTGGTCCACAATCTTAAAAACACAGCAGCCCCACACTACCACATCAAACTTGAACAGGGAGGCTGAACCAAGAATACAAAGCTCAACCTGTCCAGTTGTACTTTTACAGTACTACTGCTGTTTTAGAAAGCTGCAGGTATATGGCTGGTACAACAAATCCTCCATCTACAATTCGAACAAGCACTTCGTCTTCCCTTCTGCTTCCATGTTATTCAGAGAAGTAATTTAAAAATGCAAAGAGTTATCCTTAGGCCACTGCATGGAGAAGAGTGACAGGAGTGATTTATGATAAAAGAGTAACTGCACGAGTTGAAGGGAAGGTCTATTAAACAGTAGTGAGACCTATGATGTTGTATGGCTTGAAGACGGTCACACTGATGAAAAGATAGGAGGCAGAGTTGAAGATGCTACAGTTTTCACTGGAGTAATGGGTGGGTGTAGACAGGATAACAAATAAGTATATTAGTGGGACAACACCCATACGAGAGTTTGGTGACCAAGTGAGAGAGGAGAGATGAGGGGAAAAGAATGTCGAGAATGGAGCCGCACCAGAGGAAGGCCAAAGAGGAGGTTTATGGATGTGGCGATGGAGTACATGAATGCATCTGGTGTGGCAAAAAACAATTTGAAAGAAAGGGTTAGATGGAGACAGATCTGCTCTGGCGACCCCTAAATGGGAGAAGATAGATTTATCCTTTGGCCAGACAAAATGGGAGCCAGTCATAGTTTTTGTTGCCAGATTGGACAACTGCATTCGCTAATTTTAGAACAGATGTTCTAAAAAGTAGGCAACCATTTACCACCCTAAGCCAAAGTGGATCTTAACCAGGGCTTGAAGTATCCCATTTGTCAATGAGGAGTACCAGCTTCTTCCACATGGGCCGATCCAATGTATATATACTGTATCAAGCTGGCTGAAAGTCAGAGGGGTAGCCCTCAAGTATGAAAGCGGGCAAAAACTGAAATTCATCAGGACCACCACCAAGAAGCCACCAAAAGTTTTGGTACGTGTGTGCTTCTTCAGGCACTGACCATGTCAAGAGGAAGAGAAGCCCGTTAAGTTTTTTCAACATTTTTGTTTCTTGAAAATTTTTGGCAGTTCTTGTCCAATAGACACCTTCAGGCCAAAACATTTCAGTTCAGCTATATCACAAAGGAACTGGGAAATGTGAAAGGAACCTTTTGAATTTAGTATGTTCAATTGCTTAATTAATAATATTTTCTTGTACTCCACCTCTGATACTGCACATGTCAGCGTCCAACACTAGTCTGTCACCATCAATGAATTCCACTTGCCCACATACCACTTTCACAGTGAGTGAGTGAAACCTCGCACCAATTTAGTCACAGATGAGCAAGATTAAGAGGAAGTCCAAATGTGAATGGAATAAAAAAAAAAAATTAATCTTTAGCAACATGTTGCATTTCATGATTTTGTTGAAGCATACTGCCTACCAGCTGGACAGAGTTTGGTGAGCTGTAGTTGCCAAGATCATTCAACAACCTTGAGTGCCTTCCATACAATTTCAGCAGGCCCCACCACTAGCAGACCTTCAGAAGCTCTCCATCCTTGGCACTGTCCCCTGTTTTTTCCTTTTGGACAGACATATTTCATCTACCGTCCAAGTATTCCTTTGTTACCTCAAATCTTTCTTCTTTAAGACATTTCTAGGCTTCTACTTAAACTCTCTGAATGCAAGTTATTCTATCCGAGTAACCTGGCAGCCAAACTAATTATTGACTGTGACTGGAAGATACCAGAATGTGTCACTCTCAACAGCTGGCAGTCCACCTTCTACAACTTAATACATTTAGAGTTATCCGCAGCGGGCTTAATGGTGCTTCCAGTAATGCAATTGAACCCTGGTCTGCTGCAGCTCAATTGTGTAAATCTCTGCTTATCTATATATATAAAATTCACTAAGGCAAGACGACCATGGAAAGCACGCCGGAAGGGGCGTGGATTCACTAAGCCGCCGACAAGTTAGACACCTATGGCGCACGCAGGAAGGAGCCACGCCCACCAACTCCAAGACCATTGGATATGACGACAACTTGCAGAGCCACGCCCACCAACTCAGAAAAAATGGCATCATTTATATTCGTCTGTCGTAGAGGCAACATGCAGCTCCGACCCACGCTGACTGTTAATAGAGGCATGTTTCTCGCGGAGGTGAATCGCCATATGCAGCGTGTAAAACGGTTTGCGAGGGGTATCCCATGGGATCCTTAAAACATTCCTTTACAACTGAGGTAAAACACAAAACACAATAAAGTAAGCAGTCTTTAAAAAACGAGTTTTCGGTTACGACGCACGACCGCGTGCACCCTGGCAAACTGTTTTACACGCTACATACAGCAATTCGCATCCGCGACAAAGACGCGTCTTCTTAGATGCTCCTGCACTTTGTACACACCCCCCTCCCACCTCGCTACTACCGTGGTCGGGTGTCTTGGTGGATTATATATTAGAAAGGCAGCCAAAACCGCACAGAGCAATGAAAAGTCTACGTGAGTCACAGGTGCATCTGGACTGTACAAAGACAACGACTCGAGTGACGAGTTGGAGGTGGGCACATGAGCAAGCAGTGTATACTGAACGAGAAATCAGCAGACTAGCATGACGGAGGGAGCGGAGTGGATGTCCTTCTCCTCTCCTCCCGTTCCACCCTGAGCGCCGCACGGACGATGGTGTGTTGGTTTGTTCCGTGCATTGGTTAAAACCCAATGAAGGAAGCAGTCTTTAAAAACCATTAAGCCCTGTGCCTCTGTTTCATTACCGTCTCACCTGCTTCACCAATGCAGGCCCTGCAACAGGGCAGCCAACCGGGTAACCAAAGTCTTTGGGTTCAGGGAGGAGTATGGTTACAAAGCTGAAACTTAAAGGAATTGACGGAAGGGCACCACCAGGTGTGAAGCCTTTCGCTTCATTTGACTCAACACAGGAAACCTCACCCGGCCCGGACACGGAGAGGATTGACAGCTCTTTCTCGATTCTGTGGGTGGTGGTGCATGGCAGTTCTTCGTTGGTGGAGCGATTTGGCTGGTTATATCCGAAAACGAACGAGACTCCCACCTGCCAAATAGTTACACAACCCAACAGCGGTCGGCATCCAAATTCTTAGACGGACAAGTGGCTTTCAGCCACGTGAGATTGAGCATTAACAGGTCTGTGATGCACTTGCATGTCCGGTACTGCACGCGCACTACACTGAATGGATCAACGTGTGTCAACCTGGCGCAGGGAGCCGTGCATAAGCCGTTGAACCCCATTCGTGATGGAGACCGTGGCTTGCAATTGTTCCCCACGAACGAGAAATTCCCAGTACGTGCGGGTCATACGCTCGCACTGATTACGTCCCTACCCTTTGTAAAATGGTCGGGTGACTTGGTGGATTATATATAAAAAAGCAGCTGGAACCGCAAAGAACAATGAAAAATCAACGTGGAAACCGACTGAGGCGGTGTTTGGAAAATGAACAGTCAACGTGACTCACAGGTGCGTGTGGACTGTACACAGACGAAAGCGACTCAGGTAGGGAGTTGGGGCGGGCACATAAGCGGGCAGTGCGTACTGAGCGGCGCCGTTCAACCCGTCCTTCGCTTTGGAAGGAGAAGTCGCGGCGGCGCTCCTCCGGTTTTCAGTCACGGGCAATTGTATGTTGGTTTGTAGCATGCATTGTTACTTTTCTTGGTGGTTTATTAAATTACGGATTTTTCAAATGTTTATTTTTTCCTCTGTGCTTAAAAATCATTTAAACAGCAGCCTGATTATGCGGTGAATGCTACGCCGCGGGTTGGCTAGTATGTATTGCTTTTTCTAAATATCCCTTGGCTCAGGTGAGGTGGGAGAGGGATGGTTTGGTTACTTTGTATGCTAAGGCTGTTGAATTATAGATCCTGTGAATTTGTCTTAATAAAAAGTTGAAGAAAAAAAAAATCACCACACAGAGAGTTCCTCAATAAGCTTTACCAGGCCCTGTTTGACACCACACTAGTTTGTAAGGGAAAAAAAATCTTGGGAAAGACAATTGAGCCCCCCAGGCCTCATTTATAATTCACACACGCAACATGGCTGCCATGCGTTCTTTTGATGCATCCTCTGAGCACATGCTCAGAAATTAATGCGAGGCGTGCGCAAGGTGCAGTACCAGAAAAAAGTTGGGGGGTGCAGTGTGATAAAAGTCGGAACAGGACGTCAGAGTCTCGGTTTACTATCTGCATGTGACAGAAAGCCGCTTTGAGGATCCTCCGGGATCGATGTGCGTGCTTTGTTGTTTGATGAATGGTTATGTGGTGAAGCAAAATGCAGACATACAGATGCATTCGTGGTGCATTTATATTCAAGCGTTGCATATTCTCCATCATCATGACACGATACATTTTAAGTCTCACATAGTATCTTCTGTGCGGCGTCTTTTTTTTTTGCACCTTCACAACAGCAACAGAATGCACAGCGCTGTATTTCAGCCACGGGGTTGGAATTTAAGGACACTGTGAAAAGGTGTGTTTGGCGATTAAAGTGGAAATTGCAGCTTTAATTTCGTAGTTTACTTTATCATTAAGTAAATGTCATCTTAAAACCAACCCAGTTAATCGCTATGTGCTTCTGGGGCTTCCTCCTGGACTGACAGCAGCAGCATTGCCACACAGAACACATTAAATGTAAGATATTCCAACTCTCTGCACATTTAAAATCCTTAGATTTATACTTGATATCACGTTCATGATGAAATGCATTAAAATATATATATATATATTTTTTTTTTAATATATATAGTTAATTTCATTTAAATACTGTTGTTAATTACACACATGGGGTGACATGGTAGCACTGCTGTCTCACAGGGAGTCGCGTCCCTGCTATTCCCTGGCTGGAGTTCACATGTTTTCCTGCTGTGTTTCCACACAGTGCGCCAGTTTCCTTCCTAAGATATGGAGATTTGGTGATGCTAATTTATCGTGATGAGCTGATGCCCCGTCCAGGAATATTTCTGCCTTGTGCCCAATGCTAGCTTGATGGATTTAATCCATAAACATCCTTTTCAGAGATACTGGGGCAAAGTGTCCAATGAAATTTAATGGGTATTTCAGCCAATGCACAACACAGTGAAGCCGAACCTGTTGTCACTGCGATACCTTGCGCTGCCACATGGTGGAATCTTCCAGATTTACATAAAGTACGTGTGTGAGTATGAACACTACAACACTTGCGTAGCAGTAGATATGAGGAAGTCACAAAAATTGAGTTGGAGACCCCAGCTTTAGAGAATACAGGCCCCTAATGCTGGACAATGGTGTATCTAGTGCAGGGGTCTCCAATTCCAGTGCTGGAGAGCTACTGTGGCTGCAGGTTTTCATTCTAACCCTTTTCTTAATTAGTGAGCAGATTTTACTGCCAATTAACTTTTGCCTTAACTTTAATTGATGCACAACTTAAGACTCTAGCCCTGTAGCTGCCTTTTTCCAAAATTCCCAAAGTTCAACAGCTTCAAGTAAAAAAATGGGGTTCAACAAAAGCCTGACACGCAGAAATGATTCCACAGACAAAATAACTAAACTTTAAAAAAATGAAGATAAGTTTTAAAGTAAAACAATTCAGACAAAAAAGGAAAATTAAAATAGCAAAATTTAATGTTAAGAAAAATTCAATTCGAAGCTTAATCTTGTTACATCTCAAATGGAATTAAATTACGGGTTTAAATAGCAATGAGAATTGGCTTCAAATTAAGAAACTGAATGAAGGGAAGTCTGTTGTATTTTGAGGCCCCAACATAGTTGCTCATCTGTTAGCTCACTTCACATCAGATTTGTTTAGATGCCGTTTAAGGAACAAATCAATTCAGTGGTCAGAGTCTAAAGAAAAAGTTGATTAAATTAAAGGGAAATAGTTAATGAGTGACCAGTTTTGCTGCCAATTAAGAAGAGAGAGAATGAAAACTTGCAGCCACAGTAGCTCTCCAGGACTGGAGATGGAGACCTCTGCTCTAAGTAAAAGAACAAAACTTCTTTTTAATCCTGGAGGTGGAGAATGGACACTTTGATTAGTCAGCATTTAACAGACTATTTGGATACAGATCATACAGAAGAAGCATATCAGTCAAAATGAAAATCACCAAGGCCCAACACAAGCCTGACCTATGGTGCACATCCCCACTTTACTGAGCTTTTCAAAACAGTCAATCGTTATCATGGCAGAAGATGTTCATAAGATGGGTCAGGTCCATTGTGAAGTTTTAAGGACCAACAACTGGAAACAAGTGAACAATCACCATTTATGAAAAATGACTGTTAGAAAACAATGAATTAAATTTTGATGAAAACAGTAATTAACATTCATTTATAATTAGAGTAATATGTTGTGAATTCCATCTTTTCAAAAAGGAATCATTTGGAACATTACTGGGTGAGAGCAAAAAAGTGGTAAAATGGAAAGCTAGTAGAACCGGAGGAGAGAAAGATTAAGTTGAGCACTCGACAGACTAATTCCACAAGCATTCTTTAATACAATTAAGTGGTTCCACTTGTCCTTCAATGGTACTGCACCACCTTGCTTAAAGGCAAGAACGGTTTATTTGAAAGAGGAAAGGAATATATTTAATCTCCTTAAAGTCTCTGGTTTACTGTTCTGTTCCAGGCCTCAAAAGGATAACAAGTCTATCAATCAGACAAGACATTAGGCCTGCATGAGCCCCAAGTACATCCACAATAAGCAACACAAAATGGCAAGCAAAATAGTGATGCTATCTGAGAATTGGGGTAATGAGAAGTCAAGCAAAAATGACCCCTTTTATTGGCCAACTAAAAAAATTACAATATGCAATGTGGTCCCCCGGCCGGGACGCCCAGGAGGACCAGATGAGGGCTTGTGCCTCCTCCAGACCGCGAGGGGGTGTCCGTCCTGGTTATGTTGGGGGCCTCAGGTACAGGGCTTGGAAGCCCAGCCCTGTAGGGACCCGTGGCCACCGCCAGGTGGCGCCCTGGTGCCGGAATATCCCGTGTGGTCCCCGGCCGGGACGCCCTGGAGGACCATAGGAGGACTTGTGCCTCCTCCAGACCGCGAGGGGGCGATCGCCCTGGTTGTATTGGAGGCAACGGGTAGAGGGCTTGGAAGCCCATCCCTGTAGGGGCCCGTAGCCACCGCCAGGCGGCACCCAGGTGCTTGAGGAACCCTGGAGCCCAGCACTTCCGCCACACCAGGAAGTGCTGGGGGGAAGACGACAGGGGACACCCGGACGGCTTCCGGGTGCGCAGCCGGCACTTCCGACACGCTGGGGTGTGGCTAGGACTGATTGCCGGGAAGCAGCTGGAGCCCATCCGGGTTCCCATTTAAGGGGCCGCCTCCCTCCAGTCAGGAGTGAGGGTTGGGTGGAAGAGGTAGGAGCTGGAGAGAGGACGGGAGGTGGCCAGGAGAAAGGCATTGGACTTGAGGCCTGGACAGTTGGGGGAACGGTGCGAGAGGCACTGGGGGTGCACGTGAGCACAATTTGTAAATATTCTTATAAATAAACAAGGGTGTGGTGGAACCAACGATGTCTGTCTGCCTGTGTCCGGGTTCAAGTTCACAGCAAGTTTTAGAGGCAATTCAGACCCTTCAGGCAAGATGTAATCTGTAGTTTGTTTAAAGTACTATGGTGTTGTGCTGTGCTAACCATTGTGAATATAGTGTGAAGTCAAGCAAAATGACAACTTTTATTGGCTAACTAAAAATATTACACTATGCAAGCTTTCAAAGCAGCACATGCCCCTTCTTTACCATGGACTGATGCACCATGCAAAGCAAACATTCAGCTTATAGCTGCCTTTATCAAAATAAGCCACAACTATCCCCCCTTACACACTATATAATTAAAGATAAATAAATGGGCAGTAAACTTAGACAGAATTAATGCCAAAGACCTTAAAATTAAAAAGCAATTGGGCAAAGAAGGATTCAGAAGAAGCTTTTTCCTTACTCTAGGTAAGATATTTATCCATTTTAGGATATCGGCATGTTGGCAACTATCCTAGACACATGGGGTGCAAGTCATAAAACTACAAACAAGGTGCTAGCATAATGGAGAGGAGACCCAAAACAGACCCACGCTAGCCCAGATAACAAGGAGAAAACCTGGAGTGCAGGTGTAGAGACAGCACCAGAGCACAGACCAGGATTACAGAGCTGGGACGCTGCAGTATTTAAGGGAACCTGGTAACTTATTATAATTAGAAAATGAGGTATGTTTCACTTTTCCATATCTCATTACTCCAATAAATCCTTAACATCCATGCGAAAATAGTTTCACACCTCCTAAATTTATTACAAGGTTTTGGATTTAGAAAAATTTCCCCAGGGTCCTACTGGTTCAATTGCTTTCAAGTTTTCCTACATTGAACATATTCAAAAAATTGATTTTGCATAAATGTGCAAATATTACTTCCAGTAGTTGCAAGCATTTGCAACCACCAACCTGATTGAAGTAGAAGTGTGAAACATTCTAGTTTTATACACCTTTACCTTGCCAAAACGTTTTCGCCCCCTTGAAAGTTCACACATTGTTCTACAACATTGAATCACAGAAGAAATTATTTTTGACCTAATCAGCAGAAATTGACTTTTATATCTATTTCCACTTTGACATTAAACAAAATATTGATGGCTTAAATGACACACCTAAACCTGCGACACAGGCAGTTTTATTTTTTTTTTAAATGTTAGTTCAATTGGAATCACCACTTTGAATTGATAGTAATATAAAAATGCACCTTTATCTGGAAAGCCCAACTTGGAGTCAGTATCCCAACTCCTGGCATTCTAATCTACACAATGAAGACAAGGGAACATTCCAAGCAACTTCATGAAGAGGTGATTGAAAAGCCCATGTCACTGAATATCCCTGCATAGTCCAGTTAAATGAACCATTAAGCAATGGAAAAAAGTAAATCCGCCTAGCATGCCATCCTCTAAGTGTGCATGCAAGACAACTAGTAAGGGAGACCACCTAATGACCTAGAAGAATAAAAGGAGTTACAAGCTCCAATGGCAGAGATTGGGGTGACTGTGCAGGCAACTGTAACCAAGTGCTTCACCACTTGCAGCTTTATGGGAGAGCAGCAAAAATTTAAAAAAAAAAAAAAGACAAAAAAGTCAAAGTGAACTTTGTCATCTCAACCATATACAAGTATACAGATAGACAAAATTGCGAAGCTCAGGGTCCACAGTGTAACAACATGATATGCAAATTTAAAAATAAATCTACTTTTTTTCTTATACTAGTTGACAAAGACGAACAAAGATTAACACCACGAACTCGGGAGCTCTGTAAGCCGCAGAACATAAATGCACACGACATCACATTGGAAGACACGGATGTAAGCTGGAAAAAGGTTCTATGGTTTGAGAAGACCAAAAAAAATTACCTTTTTGGGCCCATAGTAAACGCAATGTTTGGACATTGCTCATGGTGCGACTCGAACCACTTACATCTCAACACCAGCAAAACCAAGGAGCTGGTGGTGGATTTTAGGAGGCCCAGGCCCCTTCATGGACCCCGTGATCATCAGAGGTGACTGTGCAGAGGGTGCAGACCTATAAATACCTGGGAGTGCAGCTGGATGACAAATTGGACTGGACTGCTAATACTGATGCTCTAAGTAAGAAAGGTCAGAGCCGACTATACTTTCTGAGAAGGTTGGCATCCTTCAACATCTGCAATAAGATGCTGCAGATGTTCTACCAGACGGTTGTGGCGAATGCCCTCTTCTACGCGGTGGTGTGCTGGGGTGGCAGCATAAAGATGAAAGACGCCTCACGCCTGGATAAACTTGTTAAGAAGGCAGGCTCTATTGTAGGATTAAAGTTGGACAGTTTAACATCTGTGGCAGAGCGACGGGCACTAAGCAAACTCCTGTCAATCATGAAGAATCCACTGCATCCACTGAACAGTGTCATCTCCAGACAGAGGAGCAGGTTCAGTGACAGACTTAGGAGATTGTTCCTCCCCCACACTATGCGACACTTCAATTCCACCCGGAGGAGTAAATGCTAACATTAAAGTTATTGTCTGCTTTTTTTTTTTCATTTTTTATTACTATTTAATTTAATATTGTTTCTTTGTATCAGTATATTATACAATTATGGATTATGTGAATTTTCCCTTGGGATTAATAAAGTACCTATGTGGAAAGAGATCTCCGAGGAAGACAGGAGTAGTTCAATCAAATCAGTCTTTATTCAGGCACCAGCGAGTATACAGGATTTATGTGTTGCAAGGCAGAAGAGCAAAGTTCCCGTTTCAAATCTGCTTTTAATATCTTTCCTCCCTCCCTTCCTTTACTTATCAATAAGCATTTCATCTTACATTGCATGAATCGGCTAACCGCTTCTATTTTGTGTACATTGCAGATGGAGCCCTAAAGAAGGAAAAGTCATCTTTCCTGCGTCTAATGGACAAGTTCCAAAAAAAAAAAAAACAAAACAAAAAAAAACAAATTGTGCTTGGTCAGCTTACTGCACCATCTCATGACAGATGCCTGTATGAATAACCTGCCATTCTCGCAAATCAGCTTTGTTCTTTTTTATCCCTTGGTAACTTGCCAGAAGTTAGATTTGTTTTTTTTTCTTTTACACTCATCAAAAATACACAATCCCAACTGTGAAGCATGGAGGTGGCAGCGTCACACTATGGAGATGCTTCTCTGCAACAGACCCTGAAAGGCTTGTGATGGCAGAGGGGGAAAACATTACAGGGACATCTTGAAATGAGAATTTTCTCCAGCAAGCTAAAGATACATTTGGCTTAAGTCCTGGAGTAGTGGAGTCGGAGTCCAGATCTTATTCCAATTCAGAACATGTGGATTGACTCGAAAAAGGCTGCACTCTCATGATCTCCATGCAATTCGACAGAGCCGGAGCAGGTAAACCTTGACTTGAAGCTGAAGGAGAGCCGAGTACGCAGCCTCGAGACTGTCACGGCTGCAAAGGTGAATCTACTAAAAACAGAGGGAGGATATTTGTTTCGAATTTTGGGTTTTAATTTTTCCATGAATTTAGACCACCTTAGAGAGATTTTCACTTTGGAAAAAACTACATTGTGGATGCACTGGTGGCAAGCATGCAATAACCACGTATGATCTTGGCCAAGATTAAGACACCACTGTGGTCCCACAGTCATGAGTCTGTAGAAGTAAGGAAGACAGGAATTGTTCAATCAATCAGTCTTTATTCAGTCAAGGAGGAGTATATGGATTCATGCTTTGTAAAAAAACGGGTCAAGTTTTCCGGTTTCAAATCGGCTTTCAATATTAATTTTCCTCCATCCCCCTTACTTAGGAAACGGCATCTAAGCATTTCATCAATTCGGCCAACCGTTTCTTTTTTGTGTACATGTCAAAAGGGACCCCAAAAGGAGGAAGAGTCATCTTTTCTGTGTCTAACAGATGCAGTAAGCAGATATAAGACAACTTCCTTTTTTTAGGAACGCAACCTGTCTTATGACAGACGCCTGCATGAATAACCTACCCATTATAGCAAAACTTTTAACACTTAATAGCTTGCAAGCAGTTACATTTTTCTTTCACAAGTCTTCATATTAAGAGGCCAAATATCAATTCAGTCCATGCTACATGGCTTAGCTGTGGTTCCTCATAACCCTAAACCATATCAGCAGAATGGTGGGGTAAGGTTTGCTATCCAAGTGTGCAGTAAGGCCACAAGACTTCAACTATGGCGGAATGGCCAATCAAGTGTTCACTTGTAGAAAAGTTGAAAAATGCAGCTCAAAATATGCGGTTTTGGGAAAACAGGAAGAACTCTGATCAAATGTTAAATCCAATAGTACCATTATTTAAGCACAAATGCAGAGGGTGGGATTAAAAAAATGAGCACAAAATGAATAAAGTAGGGCCAACAACTGCCAAACAAAAAAGGGACAAATCAACAGCTTCCTTTGTCAAGTATGGTCGATGAGGAGTTAAGAATAAAGAAACATACTAGTCAACTTTACCGCTTTTATTTATCTGGAAGATTCAGAACTTCGTTACTCGGGTAGGCGTCTGAGGAATCAGTCTGTTGCTGTGGAAACAGAGGATGTGAAACGGCGGCCTTTCTCCTCTTGCAATGCCAGATCCCTCCTGCTGCCACAGAGAGGACGAGGAACAATATTGACACAGAACAGATTGCAGAGAGGGAGTAGTATGACAGCAGAGTGGGCACCGAATCTGGGGAGCAGGCAAAGTAGAGTTAAGGGAATGGTCCTGTTTTCCGCAGCGAACAGTCGAACACAGTAACTTGTGCTGGGCCTGACCTGACAAATTAAAAATTCTCCCCTTTCAGTCCCACCAAGTTAAAATGGCTCAGAAGCAGACTTGTAGTACCTACCGAATGGCCTAGAGGACCAGGTGTTTGGGTTGGGTATTGATGTCTCATTGTTCACCAAAATGACTGGACCCAGGGAAACGAGGGCAGTCCGCAGATCCAAATCAATGCCTCTTCTGAACCGCTCACTTTCTGCAGCTTTTGGATCTAAAAACAAGGAGGGCAGTGAGAAGTAATGTGAAGCACACCTGAAGAATCCATTAGCAGACGTGAATGTGTCAAGCATGTACTGTCAATCTGCACATTAAATCCTCTTTTCACCATTAGTGCTTGGTGGAAATTGTACAAAAAAGTATTGAGCATACAAAAAAAAAAATGTTAAAAATCGTAAACAATTCAATGCCCACAAAGATGGGCTCAATGCAAAGAAACACAGCAACGTGATCTAAACAGACTGAAAAAGCACACAAAACCTATTCTACAGAGGAGTAGCAGGAGCAACATCATAAACAAGACAGCCAGATTTTATACCCACCAGTCTCCTCAGGTGATAGAAATGTAAATGAATCCCCTATTCGCTAATCTACAATACAAGTGATCTAATTCTTTTGTAATTTCAAGTGTCAGGATACACTTTTAGAAGGGTCCTGAAAGCAATCCTCTGCTCTGGAGAGCATTTGACATACAAACAAAATCCAGCATACAGGTACTCCAAACTCCATTGACAAGGATCCATTAACCCATTTTTACTGCTTATTAAACAGAAACCATCCTGGCAACAACGGAGAAAGGAATGGCTACCAGTCCACCATAGTGCAGCAAACCAGGCAGATTTCAGAAATGGTCAGTTTCTACCTTCGTTAGGCGTACAAAAAAAGTGCAATGTTAGCCAAGTAGTACACAGGAGGGTGGAGCAGGGGATATGGAGCTTTAAAGACGAGCAACTGGCATACAGAGTGCAACCCATGTCACTTCTCAAAAGTATCTGCTTGCATTTCCCTCCATGTCCCCACCCTGGAAGAACCCTCAAGTGTTTGCCGTTAATTTTCTAGCTACACTCCATGTTTAACTGCTCGACTCTCACTGCCCTCTTGGGCCATTTCTAACCACACAGGCAAAAATAAAAAAAAAATTAAAAAAATCGCATTTAACAGCAGGAAGAACCTACTGAGAACATTGGCTGCAAAACCAGTCTTGCATTATTTGAGTCAGGGCTGAAGTAAATGAAAATGGACAGCCTTTTCCAGAGTTCATTTAAAATATTACGTCAGTTCCACCGCGTACTCCGCTCCTCATTAAACCGCCAGCATGAAAACCAAATTTATGAACAGCTACATGCCAGACTAGAGTTTCCCCTCAAGGTTTGTCTCAAGAGTGATCGAATTAGTGCTTACCTCAGAAAGGCGTTATACAAGACAAATATTAAGTTACATCAAAGATGATCAGTTCCATGCCTCATTAGCAAGAGACATTTGTCTCTCCCTTTTTATTGCGGTTTAAGCTCTTAACTTCAGTGATCCCATTTACTCTGCTCTGTCTGGCTAACCCTCTACCATTTTTCTTAGCTATAATTTAAACTGGGTAATTCAAGCCACATTAACCATCTACAGAAACAATCATACACAGCACAAAATTAGACTCTTGCATTACTCCACTTTCACATTAACTTTTGGAAGATTTGGGTACTAAATAATGAAATGCAAAACCTACTGCATGTCAACTCTAGAGTACTGAATGCAAACTTACATGGTGACTGCAAGCATTTTGGAACGCAGTCTGGAGAGCCAGCATAACAAATCTCCACCCAGCAGTAGAAATACATCTAAGAGAAAGAAAAGAAATTATTGGAACGTGGGAATTCATTTCCAGGCTCTAACAGCACAAATTTTAAGAAGTCAATTGTTTTAACCACTACCTACGCTTGTGCAAAACGTAAAGATGTGTCAATACTTTGTGAATCACTTTATGCATTAAACATTAAATCTATAACACACAGACCAATCTACACTCAGTAGCCCATGATGACAACAAAAATGTTTCCAGAGGTTGGCAAATTCATTAAAAATCAAAGTGAAATCTTTCAGTCATACAGGTATTCAGATCCTCAATTCAGTTTTGTATTTGCTGCCAGAGGGGCTTCTACAGGTTTGCGCCTTCTTGCACAAGTCTATTCAAGCTCTCCACATCTGGATTTGGGGCTCCGGACAGATCCTCTCAAGCTGCATTAGACTGGATACAAAAACTACCATCTCCAAGTCTTTCCACAGATGCTCTATGGGGTCTAAGAACGGGCTTTGGTGGGGTCACTTGGATAGTCTGACTTATTCTGTAGTCAGTCTAGTATTGTTCTAGCTGTATGCATTGGGTCATTCTCATAGTGAAAAAGTGAACCACCACAGGCTCAAGCAAGTTTTCTTCAAGGGCTTCTCTGCATTAATCTTTCCCTCAAGACTGGTCAGTCTTCAGCCACGGAGAAGCTCCTCCACAGCATGATGCTTGTAGCAGTGGCGAGGTAGTCGCTTCCACTGTATTAAAAATATTTTGGCTGGTACTCCGCCTCGACTCTGCTTGCATGTTTCAGGACCTTATATATAAATGTAGTGCTCAAAAAAAAAAAAAAAATTAAAGGAACACTTTGATCCAAGTATAGCATCAAGTCAATGACACTTCTGGGCTATTGATCTGATTAGGTAAGTAGCAGAGGGGCTTGTTAATCAATTTCAGTTGCTTTGGTGTTAATGAAATTATGAACAGGGACACTAGAGGGGCAAAAATGAGATGACCCCCAAAACAGGAATGGTTTAACAGGTGAAGGGAGGCCACTAACATTTTTCCCCTAGTTTTGTATTTGGCTACGGTCAGGGTCACTACTGGTAGCATGAGGACCCTACAGAGGTAACACAGGTAGTCTAACTTCTCCAGGATGGCAAATCAATACATCCCATTGCCAGGAAGTTTGCTGTGTCTCCCAGCACAATCTCAAGGGCATGGAGGAGCTTCCAGGGAACATGCAGTTACTCTAGGAGAGCTGGACAAGACCATAGAAGGTCCTTAATCCATCAGCAGGACACACCGGTATATGCTCTTTTGGGCAAGGAGGAACAGGATGAAGCACTACCAGAGCCTACAAAATGACCTCCAGCAGGCAGCCCACTGGTGTGAAGGTCTCTGATGAAACAGACATCATGAGGGTGGTCCGAGGGCCCAACGTCCTCTACTGGGTCCTGTGCTCACTGCCTGGCACTGTGGAGCTCGAAAGGCATTTGCCATAGAATACCAGAACTGGCAGGTCCACCACTGACACCCTGTGCTTTTCACAGATGACAGCAGGTTCACCCTCAGCACATATGACAGACATGAAAAGGTCTGGAGAAGCTGTGGAGAACATTATGCGGCCTGTAACATCGTTCAGCATGACCGGTTTGGTGGTGGGTCAGTGATGGTCTGGGAAGACATATCCATGGAGGGATGCACAGACCTCTACAAGCTAGACAACGGCACATTGACAAAGGGTCCAAGGATTTCATCCTGACACCTAATGGTGGTCAGACCCTATGCTGGTGCAGTGGGTCCTGGGTTCCTCCTGGTGCATAACAATGACCGGCCTCATGTGGCGAGAGTATGTAGGCAGTTCCTGGAGGATGAGGGAATGGATATCATTGACTGGCCCCCACACTTGTCTGACCTAAATCCAATAGGACACCTCTGGGTGTGACATTATGTTGGTCCATCCGACGCCACCAGATTGTACCTCAGTCTTTCCTGGAGCTTAATGATGTCCTGGTCCAGATCTGAGAGGAGATCCAACAGGACACCATCCATCATCTCATTAGGTGCATGTCCCCCAGACGTTGTCTGTCATGCATACAAGGTCATGGGGGCCATACAAAACTACCGAGTACGATTTGGAGTTGCTGCTCGGCAAAATGGAATAGCCTGTCGCATCATTTTTTCACTTCGATTTTCGGGTTGTCTTTGAATTCAACCCCTCTATTGGTTGATAATTTATTTTCATCAAATGATGCGGCATCCTTTTTATTCCTAACATTACCATATCAGTCCATAGCAGTAGAGATATCCAGCATGATCTCTTCCCAAAAGAGATCTGTTCTTTAAATTGGCTCTGTTAATTTTTTGAGCAGTTTATATTTAATAGACATACAAATCAAAATATATTTAAACAGATAAAGGGAGGGTATGGTCAGAACTAAGATGAGATGCCAAGTGAAGAGTCTCATGAATGTTATGATGTTTTGCCCTACCGTGATCCAGTTGTTGTATGAAGAGGTGTAGAACTTGGGAACACTCCCCAGACATACATTTCCTACTGTTGACAAAATCCCACAAACAATCAGGCAAAGACCAGGACAAATTTAGGGAATACTAAAATCTAATGGGTGAATGTAATTGTAATCCAGTTGAATACTGCGGCAACAAAATTCACAAGAGGACTGCCTATGGCTTACTTTTAAATGCAGCGCATTATCAAATTTCTTCCCAGCAACCCCTGTATATCCAAAACTCCTCAATGGCACAACTCAGAGTTGCTGGGAATTGTAGTTTAAGGAGTACTGCTATGCATTTCTACCACCACTCTTTCACCATAGTTATGGCAGGTGATAAGCAGTACCTCCTGTTCTGACCAAAGAGTTCAAGGTTTCTCACACCTAAGGCTTGGAGTCCTTGAATAGCTGTCATATGCCTTTAATGCAAGGGTGACTCCTATCTAGCCACCTGGTTGATGGAGTGCTATGGAGATGGTTGCGATTCCAACAGGCTCTCTAATCTCAGCAGGGATCTCCTGAAGCTCTGTTAAAGTGACTATTGGGTTCTTTGTCACATCCCTGATGGAGGTCCTTCTGCCCATTTACTCAGTTTGGGCAGGTGGCAAACACTAGAATCCTGGTGGCTCCCAACTTCTTTGATGTCACAACAGAGTCCACTGTGCTCCTGGAAACACTAAGCTTTAGGAACGGTTTTATACTCTTGGCCTGATCAATGCCTCACCACCATGTTATCAGGTGTCTATTCTTAAATTCCATGGCTTGGGTTTTGTCCTGACATACAGCATGAATTATGGGACCTTCAATACACAGGTATGCACCTTTCCAATCAATCAATTCAGTTTGCCACAGGTGGACTCCAATGGAGTTCAAAATACATCAATGATAATACAAGCAAAACAGGGCCAGACAACCACAGCTGAGTGCCAGAGCAAAGGGATTTTTGTCTTTTCTCTCCAAATAAAAATTCACAAACCCTTCTGAAAACATGTTTACATTTAACCACTAAGGCGTTCCTGAATGTAAACTGATGGGCAAAAATGTAAAATTCATTAAAAATTAATTCTACCTCACAACTGAAGGGAGTTTGAATAAACTATTGGTAAAAATGCAGGCCAGCAGCTACAGCATTCATAAAAAAAAAAAAAACACTGCTTGGTTGCGAAGTGCGGGTGGTATTCCACTTTAAGGCTACCCCAACCATCTTTCACAAAGGCAGCTCATGATAGTTCTGTAAAGTCTCATACAATACAGGCTGTAAAATATTTATTAAAAACTGCATATTCTAGATAATCACACACACAGTTTCCGCTTATTACACTCCAAGAGTGTTAAGACCAGAATTTCACTCGGTCCATGTGATAATGCTATTACACACTGTAGTAATTAAAGTGTCACAAACAAATTACCACTGGGGAAGAAACACCTCAGACCTGCTTAACTCATGGCGCTGCAGAGCTGGAGTCTATCCTTCAAGTACCAACTCTAGACAGAAGAACTGTCCATTGCAGGGCTCACACGTGCATGTGGTGCCAATTCAGAATCCCCATTTTACCCTGGCAAGCACAACTTTGATCTGGGAACAAACAAAAGAACTCTACAAAAACCAAACGTTCCATCAACTGCAAAAGCAGTGGCATCTCTAAATTTGGGGACAAGTAGAGCACTGTACCACACAGCATTCAACAGATAGCAATATTTTACAAAATACACATGATATATTGTACTCATTAGTCTTAAGCTGGGTTTGCCATTTCCATGACATGCTCAATGCAGTTCCCGATCTAGAAATATTAGAGTTTGAGAAATTGTGCCTGAAACTGCTAGCCTGTTTATGGGAGGGTGGACTTGGACAGGTCCTTTGACCCCTATGTGTTTGCCATGCAGGAGTCTCACCTTTTCAGTTACTCCTTGGGGCATAAGGCATAGAGCCTTGACAGGTTAACATCATTTGTATTTCCTGTGATGCAATTTAAGCCAGCGGCATATTACAAGGCAACTGCTTTGGTGAACTCTTCAAAATGAGCATGTTAGATTAGGACTCCTCAGGAACTTTCTAGCACAGTTTTGTATTTCCAAATATCAGGCACTCATCCATTTTTCTGACAGTCAATAAATGTTCTTCCTTACCTGATGTACAGGGAAAGCATTTGTAAGGCACAGGCTCCGACTAGTCCAGACCCCCGGCCATCCCCACCTTTTACCATTCAGTCATGGCTCATAAAACTCTAGACATCACACAAAGGAGTCTTCTGTTTGAGGTGCAGTGCACCATTGTTTTTGGGCTGCATTAAATGCACTGACCTTTCATCCAAGTTCTCTAGGGGTTCCCATCTCTTGGGACACAAAAGCTCTTCCTTACTACTCGAGAAAATCCAAACCATTCATTTATTTATTTAGCAGGGCGAGTCACTGAGGATGTCAGTTAAAAATTGGAAAAAATCAGCCTGAAGAATTATTCTGTTCTTGAACTGAAATTATATATGGATCGAGGGTTAGTTGTTTATAGTAGATTAATTTGCATTTCTGCTTTCAGTGTTGGTTCGAGCAGTTCTACTGAATGACAAAATATTCATTTTGAGGAATTTAAGGCATTATTCTGTCCACATTTCACAACCACTAATGGTAGGCCCTCAAGTCTTATAGCACATTCAGTGCAGCTCTAATGATCCGTCTTGTCCATAGCCTGCATATTAAGTCTGCCAGCTCCACCTCACACTGTCACACCAACAGTACACGCTTTCCAGCTCAAATTCAAGTCTGCAGAAGAATCTTGGATTAGATCGGCTTGTGGTGTTATAGGTCCTCAGCTTGCTGAGCAAAGGCTATTTAAATAAATAATCACCACGCTCGTGGCTTTGTGAGGGGGCGTAGTAGTCGTAGAAAGCCGCGGGGCGATCTGCGGTGTGGGCGTTTCTCACCTAGTGCACAGGTGAGCGACTGCCCACATCCGTGATTGCTCCCGTGGCTAATGTGCTGCAGCTGCTATGGCCCCTCGCAATATAAAAGAAGCGCAAGTCGGTTGGCAGGGAGAGAAACAAAAAGGATCAGAGGAAAAAATGAAACGAAAAGGACGGAGGTTACAGGGAGCGAGAGAGGAAGCAGGTCAGTGCTAGAGAGACACACACGGAGTGTGTATTGAGCGAGCAAACAAGCGCTCGTGGGCAGCTGCGAGGAAGTTGAGTGTTAGGCCGACACCCAGGCGTTAGAGTTGATGCGACTCCCGCTGAGCAATCAGGTAGCGGGAGTGACCAGGGAAAGACGACTGACTGTAGAAGACCGGAAAGGCAGCGGGAGTCGCGAGGCTTGGAGCTGCAGTCCTTGGTATGGGCGTCCTGGAGACCAAGGAGTCCAAGTCTCTGGTCTGGGATGAGTGCCAGACCGAAGCCAGGATTGGGAGGTCTCCAGACCTGTGTATGTGTGCATGAGAAAAGGGCAGCTGCTGAGAGTCTCTCGCCTACTGCATAGCCCTAGCGGGAGAAGCAGGGGAGAAGTTAACAGAAAAGATGCACCGAGTTTGTTGTTGATTTTTAAAGACTGCTTCCGTAAGAACATTTTAACCTCGATTTTAAAGGATTGGTTTTTTTGTAAGTTTTTAAACCTCCACACGTCTTTTAATGGATTATTTATTGAACTTTGAAGCACTGCACTTTATTGAACACTCCGTTTTTGATTGTTTTCTTTTTAATAAAAGCACTTGTGCACATTTGTACCATGCCCTTGCTCAATTGCTATGTTATTGCCTCAACTGTCTAGCTCATCTGACATTACCGACGGTGTTGGGATCAAGGGCTTCTGAACAGTGATGGGAGCGTGGTGCCAAACCCGCATCGTCACACGGCTGCCATGCACCAGATTTAGTGGATTTAAGCAGAGGTACAGAGATTGATTGACTAAATGCTTGATCATAGCCTTGTCAATTCATTCTCAAAACACACCCACTTTACAACTCTATGGCCAGCTACTTGGGACATTCTGCACCTTGTGGGTCTGCCAACATTAGGCCCCACCACAATTTCCATGCTAAAGACACTATTGGAACACAATATGAACAATTCCATACAGAAAGAGTAATGGATTTGACTTGATTCACTCATATGCACAAAGCAAAGGTGATATTCAACATGCTGCAAATTCACCTTTATTCTACCATCAGTTACCTGGGTGTCATGTCTCAGATGTTTGAATAGAATTTAAGGCAGAGTCAGATATGCATTATAAGGTTTTTGGAAGTGATCAGGTCTTTGGGACTCTTCAAATGCTCTCTCCTGCATTAGTTTCTCATTCAGCTCAGAAACCATCTTAATTGTAGCATCCACCACAACTCCTATAAAAAACACACCAGCACTCCCAGAGAATAGCACTACTTTATAGAACATTCAAGCATCCATAGCTCATGAAATCAAGAGGGAAAAAAATGGCAGAAGCTAAAGTCATTCCAGACAAAATGTTTGCCTTCAACGTTGAAGCTTCTCTGGTCCAAACTAATTTTAGGGCCAACTACCTGCATTTTTGTCTGGCTGTTACCTGCTCAAAAACTTCCCTGCTTTATTGCATCCCTTTCTTACAAGACAATCTAACATTTACTACAGAATAAAGCAAGACTCAACAGAAAAAGAAAATCTCACCAGACTTACATTGGTTACCTGTGTCATTTAGACTTGACTTTGATCTCTCCCAGTCCTATATCTTGGAATGTCTGTCCCCTTAACCTCCAAGTCATAACCTCAGGTCTTCAATTGAAGGTCTGCTTGTAATTCTAAGAGCCAACCTAAAAAAGTGATGACGGCCTTTTTGCTGTTGTGCACATAAAATCTGGAATAACTTTACCAATAGAAACTCGCCACTCTAATATTGCAGAGCATTTTCAAAATATGTTACCCCTCATCATTTTAATATAGCTTTTTTGTAGCTACATTTAAGTTGCCTATTCCTAGTTCTCTATTAGTCTATATGGGCATTGAATTATTTTCCTTTGGGTTCTTTATTTCCTTACTAATCTTTACTATTCTCTGCTTTTTTTCCTGGTTCTTCTGTGGTGGCAATCTGAACCACCACCACCTGATCAAGGTACCATGCTGCCCCCTGTGTATGTCCACATGACCACCAAAAATTCTGCCATGTGATGCCTGAAAACCACAAGGACTGATACAGAACATCTGTTATGACAGAATGCCCAGTGGGGGCCAGGGCAATCTTTTGGCATTGGACCCTTGCAGATTGCTATTTTCTGCCCTCCTGGCCATCCAACCTTCCCTTTTTTTTTTTCTCTCTTTCATACTATATATATTATTGCGGAATCGTGTTTTATATTAACTTCCTTTTTATTTCATCCTGTAAAGCACTTGGAGCTACATTGTATGAAAACATGATAGTTGTTGAAAGAGTAGGATATTCCCTTAGGATTATATTCATCTTCAAGTGTTGCGGTTTTGAAACATCCCAGCAGTGCAAATGCAATCTCATTGCAGTAATAAATATTCATTCTGAACATCAGACTCCTTAACATGCAGCAGTTTTGATACATCTAGACTCCATTTACTTGATTATGCACATTTCCTGGAGGATGTCGCATATTACAGATTGGATTCACACTTGGGACCAAATCCTAACCGTCAGTGGCCTGCTTTGGTCTGGCACACAAGTGACCTGGTGATCTGAACTATGCAACAGCTTCATGATCTGGGTCCTTATTCTACTAACAGTGAATCACATCTTAGAGGGAAGGGGATGCACTACTTCTTGCAACGGGATCATGGGAAACTGGACTAATGCCATCAAGATTTTGAAAAGGAATCCAACTTTATTTTCAGTTAATAAAAACTTGTCATGTTTGTTTTTGTTGAGTTGCTGTTCTGATGCTGCATCATGATTAACGTAATAGGGTGAAATATAAAAAGTCGCACATCAGACATGTCATTAGAGTTCACCGATACTCAACCTTAATGCATGCATTACTTTTGCTATTCTGACTTTCAGGTTCTTGACTTTTACTTCAATTTTCTTGGCTATAATTTCTTGATTAACAACTTGACTTAGAAGATGGGACTGCCTTTCTGGTTTCAATTCAGTGTTACTTTCTTTCCTTGTTATCCCCTTACATTTAGTAGTCTTTCATGCAAGGCTTTAAGTATATGGGAGAGATTTGGACAAATGTTGCCATCAGCTGTCTAGGCATTAGTTGTATGGATTGAATGGTCTCTCAATTTAAAAAAAACAGGCTTACCTATTCAGAACTGTTAAAATACCATTTAAATTACATTTTCAGAACATGAATGGAAGCAGGCCCTTAAATTCCCTGCTCAGTTTGTGTGAATCGTGTTCTAGTTTAACAAGTGCACATATTCCTCAGACTGTCCAGAACACATTCAGGTCAACACACTACATTTCACTTTCCTTGGGTTACAAGTCTTGGGCAGTCCTTCCCCCGCCCCCCAGACCTTCGTGACATACAGGTAGTCCCCAGTTACAGACATCCAACTTACAACTTATGAACGAGGACACAGCTGCAATGCATACATCTCAGTAACTGATGCTCCGTCATCTTCAGCCTGGAGATGCTGCAAGTGGTGGCTGGAGTGGGGCGATTTCTCTGCTTGCGCACTGTAGTGTCACTCGGGTGGCTCCCATTGGCAAATGGTGACCCCGTGGTTCATAGTCACCGGAGCCACAGCTATCGCTCGTGTGCAGGACGATCGTTCGCTGCCCGCCCACTTCTACTGCTCCTGACTGGACGCAGGTTGGATGGAGTGGAGCAGGGCATTTCACTGCCTGCCCAGCACACAAGGCTGTTAGTGTGGCAAGCAGTGACCCGGTAGTGGCTGAACAGAGGCCAGAGGGTGAACGGGGCAGCGGGGGTAGCATTGTTGTGTGCCTCGGATGACTGCCTGTTGAATTGGGGTTGGGCGTTTCACTACCTGCCTTTGGCCGCATCATGCTCGTTTTCAGTGGGCGGACACTCCGGGCAGCATATTGTAGTGGAGGTGACTGTGTGGTGGGCGAGTGATGAACCCCCCCCCTCGCCACCCCCAGTCAGTCATTCTCAATAGCAATCCTGCTTGTACTGTTACGCACATAGCAGGAAGTTGTCTCTTGTCAGTACATCAGACGTGTTGATGACGGGTGCCTTCCTGCTGTGATAGCATGGACAGTGCTGTGCAGAAGAGCTCATCTTAACCTTTTGTGTTCACCCTTCAAGAATTTCTCTGAAACACAAATCTGATGCAAGTGCTGGTGATATAGTAAAGAGGAGAAAAACCATTCCCATTGAAAATAAAGTAGAAATAATTTAAAAAGTCAGAGAGGTGAAACTCTATCATTCATTGTCAGAACACTTGGTTACAGTCAGTCAATAATAGCATTTATTAAAATAATGTACCTGTTCTAACTTACATACAAATTCAACTTAAGTACAAACCTACATTCCCTAACTCGTACGTAACCCGGGGACTGCCTGTATATGAATTAGGCGGGGTGTTAGAGATTGTGAACCCAAGACTAGCAGCTCGGTTGGTGATTAAATGGGAGGAAACATCACTGCGTAATGAACAATCCATTGCTTCAACTTGCACTGTACTGCTAGCACGTCACTTTAGTGCTACTCTACCATGACCAAATAGTGCAAAAGGATCTCATTCTAATTAAAAGTGAATAAAGCCTTACAATAATCAGAGTCTAAAAGTTATAATATGGCAGACAGCGTTGTCCTCCATTAACCAAGCATGCCAAAAATCAGAGTTGATCTTTGAGATGCGATTGTATTGGAGTGATTCTCTTCTATTTAATCTTTGTCTAGATCAAGGGTGTTGGGGCGTGTGTCATCTGAACTGAAGAAGACGAAGACCTGCAGTACTACACTATTTGTACCATAATGCAGTGCATTAAAAAGGTTTCTACACAATAGTTTAAAACTACCATTCAATACTTGGTATTAATTTCTTGGTTACATTTATAAAAAACAAAAAATTTACCTTCAGTTCTTGCCATTTTATTTTTTTAACCTAGCCTGGACAGACCCCAGTGAAGAGGCGGGAATGATGCAAAAATTATACTTAACAGATTGAGTGAGAGCACACACAAACAAAGTTTGATCTTGCTTATCTCTTAGTGCAGATAAAAGCAATACCAGCCCCATAATGCATGCTGCTACACAGCACAAACGTGCACAGGTTCAGGATGCACCAGAGAGACAAATCACTCAAATTCAAGGAATTGTTTTCTATCAAACTATGTGGTCTGTTTTCTTAGACAGACAGGACATGTGTCAATGCTAATTTATATAGCACATTAAAAAACATAGGAATGCTGTGGCCAAAGTGCTTTACAATAGAATAAAGGAAAACAAATCGAAATATATGAACACAAATAAAATAAGTAATGTTATATAATTGCAATGAGGAAACCATCAGTATTACTGAAGGTCACAGGATGCAAGTGAATAGAAATGAGTCTTTAATCTCGTTTTGAACAGTTCTATTGTAGACGACTCCTTTACGTGACGAGCAGCAGCTGTAAAAGCCCTGTCTGTCCCCCTTAGTTTTACACTTGGTACGAGGGACAACAAGAGACAACTGACTAGAAGATCTAAGCACTCTGGATGGCTGGTGTAAAGCACACAATTCAGATAAACAGGCAGGAGCAAGCCCATGTAAAGATTTAAAAACTAGCAACAAGATTTTAAAATCAATTCGAAAACCTGACAGGGAGCCAGTGTAAAGAAGCAAAAATTGAAGAAACAGAATCCGACTTTCTTGCCCCAACCAGAAAGCAAGCGACAGCATTCTGGACCAACTGTAACCTGCGCATCAGGGAGTTGCTAATCCCAGAATACAGCGAGTTGCAGTAATCAAGGCGAGAAAAAAATAAAAGCACGAGTAGCTTTCTCAAGATCCCTAGAAGATAAAGGCTTGGTGCTGCTCCTTTATGTGCAGTAATCAATGTACTATTCCACAATGGCACACAACATAGTTTATCCAAATTTGTATGCAAAGTTGCTTTGAGAATATTATACTACAGAGGATTCCATGTTACCATTAATCTGAACAGAGATATATATTTGACTAAGAGGATGAAGTTCAAGCCCCCGACAAGCCTAAAACTGGATAAGGTGGGTTTGAGAAAGCATGAACATGTGTAGGTTTTACTATATGAAACACGGCAAGCACCAGTGCCCACAGTCTCACTATAGTGAGGGTATCTAATGCTCTACCTCAGCTACGCAGCCAACTCTCCCAACAATGGAAGGGTGCCTCAGCTTCACTTCAAATTGCTATCCATATCCTTGTAGGCTTTTAATGCAACAAATCATTGATCAATCAATATATTCAAAGATAGACTTCAGCTGCAACAAAGCATTAATTTACAGTGCTACACACAGACTTTAAAAAAGGAAAATTACCTCCTCTTCCAGGGGCTCACCAGTTTCCTGGTCCACAAAGGCAAATGTTTTCACGTCAAATCTTCGGTAATGGGAGGGGAGGCCAGTCAGATCACCATCCAAGATTGTGCTGTGATGGTCTTCGTCCAAGAGGTTTGGACACCTAGATGAAATAAATGGCAAAATCCACATTAGTAGACTAAGAGACTACACTTTCATAGTTTTGACTTCTTCACCAAATCACTTTTCTATATAGTCCACGTACATAGTGTAACATTCTAGAACCTAGAACCCAATAATTCAGCCATTACTCTGGTCTTTGTGTAAAGAGCTTGGGATGGCACTCATTGAAACCTGGATGAACAAACACTTTAAACTGTCATAATGAGACCTTAAAACACAAGGTAGCCCCCTAACAGCTCAGGAAGGCTGGATTCAAATACCAATAGTGTTGCACGTTCAAGATAATGTGGGTTTTTCACCTGACAGACACACCTCAGTTTTTCAATACCACAAAGACATACATGCTTCATACTAAATCTCTCTCTCTCTATATATCTATATCTATCTATATATATATATATATATATATATATCTATATATCTATCTATATATATCTATATATCTATCTATATATATCTATATATCTATCTATATCTATCTATATCTATATGTATATCTGTATGTATATCTATATCTATATCTATATCTATATCTATATCTATATAGATATATATATATATATATATATATATATATATATATATATATATATATATACATACTATTGGCGTAGCCTGTTAAGACTTTTTAATGTCACGGGGTGAACATGCTGAATAACACATACATATCATTGCTATTTTATTAAAATGGCAATGATATGTATGTGTTATTCAGGAGGCTTACCCCTTGGTCATTAAAAAAAATCTTAATAGGCTACGCCAAAAGGTAGACTTCCACATCTGTCGAGATTTTGCCACACCCAAAACTTGCCTACATGTTTGACACTACACAATTGATGACCAGAATTGCCTACAGCAGATTAAGCGAATTAAATGAGGCGTTAACACTTTCAATGTTCCCCAAAACTTAAAACCAAGCCATATTTACAATTTATACTTTCAATATTCCATGCCGTTATGAGGAGACCTAAGCCTGTGAAATCAAGCCTTTTACTTCCCTATCTGCAGGCTCCACAGGACTTGCCTCATCACTTTAGCCCTAGGATTGTTTGAGGTTCAACATCCCAGATGGGCTTTTCTCAGACCACAAGACACACTAATGGAAAACCCCGACTCAAAACCACCCTTAACCCTTTAATAACTCAAAAGCGTAGAGGACACCATGAAAACCACAGATTCAAAAATGATACAAAAAGGAGTTTGACACAGCTTTTCATTACAAAATTTTAAAATTACCACAAAAGCTAAAAATTAGCAAAATGTGCCTTTAAAGGCAACCCTGATGAAAACAATGGACATAAAGATCATAGAAAATGAAACTACGCTTAAGCCGGGGTCCATGCATTTTGGCCTAAACTTTGCTTTAGAAAGCACAAAGCAACTGTGCCCATAAATCACAGGTAAATTTATCCTGGGCAAATTCAGATATTTGTTGATCCTTGGTTCCAATTCTTGCTTCCATTAATCCTCATAGCTTGCAATTTATTGGTTTCATTGGACTCTCACCTTAAACTCCTCATTTCTTGGTTGTGTGCACTTAACAGTTTCGTCATAAACCAAGCTCATGTATTTAAAAATACAGCTAGGTTAGATTAGGTTGGGGAGTATGCACTGACACAGCATGTTACTACACCCATATCAAAAAGAAACATGAGTTCCCAGTTGGCAATTCCCCCATCCCTCAGGCAGATACATGGTCTAGCCCCACCTCCTGGAAATACCCATCTGCCACATTGGTGTCCCCTTGGCCTGTACCTGCCACCCGAGTCCTCAAAAATGAGCATCATCCAAGTCAGATCAACCTCTGGGAATCTTACCACATGGCTGTAATACTGTAACTGACGCTCCCTCACAATGCAGGTAATGTACCTCATTCGGGACTCCATGAGGAACACAAAGTCAAACCGGCGGTACCCAAGGATTTTCTGAAGAGACACAGTACTGAAGGAGTCCATCTCTCAACTATAAAGCAAAACAGGAAGCACCAGGACTCAAGACTTGAACCTTTGTCCTTTAGCAAAGGGATAACCACACACCCCTTTCCAGTGACCTCAAGACCCCACATCCTCTCCCAATCCATCTATTAACTTCACAGGAAGGATCACCAGAGACATGAATGAAGTAAACCTCTCGACGAGGTTGACACTCTCTGCAGACAGACACTGCTGATGGCTGTGCCCTATTCCATTAAAGGCATTTAAAAAATGAATACATTAACAGTGTTGGAGAGTGGCAGTGTGTTGGACATACAAGCAAGAACTTCACTATACTCGGCATGTGTGACAATACTAACCCTACAATATGCTATACAATTAAGAGATTAAAAACCATTTGTAATGTGCCGAGCCAGAAGATGCATTAAGGCAGCAGTAGGCACTGGTCAGCAATTTGCAGAGGAGGGGACAAGGAAAGCAAATATTACCGGTTATTTAACTTTTGAATATGGAAGTACATTTGTCATCATTTAACAACCCCGTTTAAGATGAACTATTATATACACTTTTATTCAGCTCAGTCTTCAGGAGGCAACAGGCACAAAGCACAAGTGCCAGTTCACCCCTGCTCACAGTGGGTCAGTGTGTTGTTGCCCATTAATCTTGCCAGAGCAGTTTAAGATGTTTTTGGGTTGGGTAACACTGGAAGAATATCCAAACTCCAATTTTACCTGCCTGTAGTCTGTGGATGTGATGCAGCAAGGCTATAATCCCATAGCCAACTGATTTTAGACACAGATTTCAAGATAGGAAGACAAACCCCTTCTGCGATTCTGCATTAAAATTCATATTTTGATTAGTGTTTGATTTGTGTCAACCAATTCAGTCAAGACGCACTTCAATCCTGAGCAGAACAGCTCACCTATGGAATTATAAAAAAAAAAACAAAAAAAAACACAACAGCTTTTGAAGTTTTCTGCAGTATCATGTGCCATTCTAACTCGCCCACACAGATGCCACTGAAGCACCCGAAGTCTTCATTATTCCTGGCAGCCTAGTTTGCATTCTGATATAAATTAAGGTTAGAATTCAGATAGTCCATTTTAACATACTGCCTGTCAGTCTACATATTAGCATGACTCATGTTTGCCAATTTGTACATTTTAAAATGGGCAGAGGACCTCTTGTGGGGGTGCAGTGGCAGAGTTCCAAAACAGAACCAAAATGGTAATAGTGTTGTATACCTTAAAGGCCTTCTAGAGATACATTGGAATGGAAATTTTTTTGCAGCATGCTAGGCATACGGATTTCATTCTCTGATGCCAAGATCTTAAGCCAGCATTTCCCAAAAAAAAACAAAAAAAAAAAACGCATGAAACTAGCATTTACCTATTACGTGAGGTTACATCAGCTAAAATATTTAATAATGAATGCTAAAGCCCAACCTCTTCATCCTTACTTTGTCTGAAACAAATTTTAATTCCAGAAGCAGCTTCTACAATGTCTGTTTTCGTGGTACGTTACTCATTGAGGTCAGGAACTTCCACAGCTGAGATGACAAGTGGAAATTTCACATTTGTGAATTTGTAGATAAGATTTGTTGTTTGTCCGCCAGAGTCTTGTTGCACTTCTGTTTAAAGTCTGACCATCCATCACTGAGTTCCAATTATAATTTTTGATTATTCAGGCAAGAACAGGCCACTCAAACCAGTAAAGGCCCACTCTATAACTGATGGGAAATGTCACATGAACGCCAAGTGGTCTCCACTATTCCTCTACAAGTTACTTGAATTACTAGATCAGTGATGCAGCACTGACCACTCATTAAACCAAAAGTAACTGGCATGTGTGGGTTGTAATGTAACGGGAACAATGAAAACTTGAATTCTGACGAGAGCAGGCAATTCAGCCTAACAAGTTCACTAACCATTCATCTAGATCAGGGGTTCTTAACCCGAGGTCTGCCCATCCTAGGGATCCATGGATGGGTTTCAGGGGATCCGGGAGGGTCAGATAAAAAATAACATTTATATTCACTATACAGCCCGGTACTGTTGACTTTGAATAGATGTAGTAGTAATGGTAGTAGAAAATGTAGTAGATCTGTTTTAATTTGCACAAGAGGATTGTCTATTATAAAAAAATCATGGGAAGAGACGAGGCTTCTTAGCCTGTGATGAGACGTGACTTTTACAAAGAGATACTTTCAACTCCTGCAAGATGACATTGTGTCAATAGGTTTAACAACACCCGGAGCCAGTAATAAAAAGACAAAGTAGATGACAAACGTCATAAAGTATTCAAAAACCATGATGCAATACACATGCAGAGCATGTCAGAGATTAAAGTACTAAAATTCAAAGTCTCAAAAAAAAATTAAGTAGTAAATGCAGTAATAGGACTACTATTCCCATAATGCTTTACGGTATGCCCAGGATGTTGGAGGGTAGGGAACTTCCTGCTTCTTGTTGAATAAACGTATTTCTAAGGTTGCGACTCTGAGTCCCGCGTCATTATACATGGTGTCAGAAGCTACGAACTGTAAGTCTCCAGTCTGTTTTAAAAGTTCGGAAGATGTTATTACCGTCGCAGGACAGATGAGAGGCTGTGTGCACGGCTGTATCAGGAAGAGTCAGCTGGTGTGAGGAGAGTCGCTGCGAGGCACATGCAGGCGGAGGGAGACGTGCAGCAGGACGACACATTTGAAAGTTTGGATCCTGAACGCGAGGGGAACAGGGATTTACCAACCAGGATGGTGACAACTGTGCAAATAACTCCCCCCAGACCCGTTCGACTTTTCCTGTCCCACAGACTGGCCGAAGTGGATCAGACGATTCGAAAGGTTCAGAATTGCAACAGCTCTTAATGAAAAAACGGAGGAATATCAGGTGAATTTGCTCTTATATGCCATGGGAGACGCAGCTGATGATGTTTTGGCGGTTTTACCTCTGTCTGATGCAGATAAAAAGAAATATGACTGTTAAATCAGCATTATGTGGGAAAACACAATTTTTGAAAGAGCACAGTTTAACTCAAGACGGCAACAAGGGGAGAGTGCAGAGTCCTTCATCACAGCTGTACATAAGTTGTCAGAGAACTGTGGTTTTGGAGTGCTTAAGGAGGAACTTATAAAAAAGATAGAATTGTGGTTGGCATTAAAGACAAAAAGTTGTCAGAACAGCTACAACTGGACTCAGATTTAACACTTTCTAAAGCCATACTTAAGGTCAGACAGAGCAAAACTGTGAGGAAACAACAAACAATATTGCTCAGCAGTGTACAAGAGGAAAAAACTTCCAACATGGACGCCATACGGACAAACATGAAGAAAGCAAAGCCACAAACGTGGCAACAGACAAAGAAAAGGCAAGGACCAGACAAGCCAAATGTTAAAGAGTGTGGCCACTGTGGGCGTAAAAATACACACTCATGGAAAGACTGTCCCGCTAGAGACGTTGAATATAGTAAGTATCATAAAAAGGGACATTTTGCCGTAGTTTGTCGCAATAAGGAAGTTGCAAGCTTACGTGAGGTTGTAGAATGTCAAGATAACAGCGAAGATTGTGTTTTTGGGAGAAGTAGGGACTGAGAGATCCAAACCACGGGTAGAAAAAGTCCTAATGAATGGGGAAAATGTTGAGTTTAAGTTAGACACTGGGGCAGACGTTACGTCCATTCCTGAGAAGTGGTACATACCAGAACGAGATGGAGCACTGCAGAAACCCCAAAAGACTCTTTTAGGGCCTGGTGGATACCCACTTAACATGAAGGTCTGCTATAAAGCACAAATAATAGCAAAAGGCCGCAGTACATCAGGATATTTACCTGGTTTCAGGGCTAGCTCAGCCACTATTAAGCAGACCAGCATGTGAAGCTTTGGGTTTGGTGTACAGAGTACACACAGTTATGAAGTCTGATGTAGATTTCAGAGCTGCTTATCCAGATGTTTTTCAGGGTTTAGGCAAGCTACAAGAGTCTTACCACATTCAGCTAGAACAGGGAGCTACACCGGTGGCTCTGTCTGCCCCCAGCAGGGTCCCCCTCAGAGATGCAGTGCTACACAGAATGGAAGGAATGGGAGTTATTTCTAAGGTTACTGAGCCAACAGCATGGTGTCCAGGCACTAAACTACCTGCCACCAAACTAGGGGGGGAAGCCACCTAGGATGTGTGTAGATCTCGCACCTTTAAACACAGTAGCAAAAAGAGAACGTCATATCCTTCCAGCAGTAGACCAAACACTAGCGATGTTGAAAGATGCTAGGGTGTTTACAAAACTGGACACTCAATCTGGATTTTGGCAAATCCCTCTTACTCCACAGTCAAGGCCCCTCAACTTTCATCACTCCTTTTGGGAGATGATATTTCAACTGCCTCCCATTTGGAATATCATCGGCACCAGAGCATTTTCAGAGGAGGATGTCTCAAATGCTCGAGGTAGTCATCTGCCATGCCGATGATGTGCTTGTCTATCTATGGCAGGGACAAACAAGAACATGACCAAAGATTTCACCGTGTGCTCCAAAAGTTTCAAAAAGAAGGACCCACTTTAAATGAAAAATGGGAGAGTTTGCCAAGACTGAAATTATGTTTGGGAGTCACAAGGTTTCCATAAAACGGCATTGAGCCCGACCCAAACAAAGTCAAGGCGATACAACAGCTGCCGCAACCCACATGTGTGGCAGATGTGCGACGTCTCATGGGCATGGCCAACTACCTTGCAAAGTTTGTGCCACAGCTCGCCACAATAACTATGCCATTAAAGGATCTGCAAAAAGGAGAGAAATGAATGGAGTTGGGCAGAGCCCCAAGAAACAGCTTTTCAAGGACTGAAAGGGTTACTAAGCTCTCCAGAAGTACTTGCTCAGTACTCTAACATGGCAGACACAAGAGTGGCAGCGGACGCATCGTCATATGGGATTGGAGCCGTTCTTGCACAAAAGCAGCAAGACTGTTCATGGCGACCCATTACATACATTTCAAGAGGACTAACAGACACCGAGAGGCGCTACGCCCAAATTGAAAAGGAAGCATTAGCTGTCACATGGGCATGTCAAAGACTGTCATCATACTTAATGGGTCTACATTTCACTTTAAATGACAGACCATAAACCTCTGGTCCCTCTGCTCAGCACTAGGGGCTTGGACGATCTTCCTCCGAGGGTCTTGAGGTTTCGTTTAAGACTGCTATGCTTTACCTTTAACATCATTCATGTGCCAGGAAAGAACCTCGTCACAGCTGATGCCCTGTCTAGAGCACCGCTACCTGGTCCGCCCTCTGCAGGTGAGCTGCAGTTTGAAAAAGAGGTGGAAGTTTTTGTTGACAGTCTGGTGATCAGTCTCCTAGCCTCAGACAGGAAGCTGGAGACTGTAAAGGCACAAAAGAAGATTATGTGTGTAGAAAAGTGATTGAGCACTGTACCACTGGATGGCCAGAGAAATGCCAGCTTGACCCAGACATTAAGCCCTTTTGGCAGCATAGAATGGACTTTCATCTTGCAAACAATCTTCTGATGAAAGGACAGAGATTGGTAATACCACATATCCTCAGAGCAAACATTCTAGAGCGTCTGCATGAAGGCCATCAGGGGATTTCCAAGTGCAGAGCCAGAGCTCGAGTGTCTTGTGCGGTGGCCAGGCATCTCCACAGAGATTGACATATCTCGCAGCTATCCACCATGTGACCAAAAACACAGGGTACAGTCTCACGAACCACAGATACCAACTCAGGTCCCAGACCGCACATGGCAAAAGGTCGGTATGGATCTTTTTGAATGGTCCAAGAGACAATACCTTCTCTTAATAGACTTTTCTCAAGATATATTGAGGTAGTTGAGCTTAAGTGCACTTTGGCTGAAGTCACCGTTAAAGCTATCAAGGAGATCTTTGCAAGACATGGAACCGCAGAGACTGTGGTTTCTGATAACGGGCCACAGTTTTCCTCAGACCTATTCAAAATGTTTGCAATGGAGTATCAGTTCACACATGGTCCTGATCATAGCAGAGCACTACTGGCATACAGAGCCACTCCACTGGAATATGGGTTCTCGCCAGCCCAACTGCTAATGGGGAGAAACCTGCGTACGTCCCTACCCCAACCAACAGCTAAAATGGATCTTCAGTGGCCGGACCTGCTTGCTTTTCGAAAGATGAAGAGGGACGGCGTCAGCAGGCAAAAATATTACAACAGGAGACACAGGTCCAGACCTCTGTCACAACTCACACCTGGACAGAAGGTTTGGATCACTACAGAAGGAACTAGTGGTGCAGTTGTCAGGTCTGCCAGTACTCCCAGATCATATGTGGTAGAAACAGATAGGGGTACTTTCAGGTGAAATAGAAGCCATCTTTGACCCACAGGAACTATTACGAGGTCTGGTCGAATGGTGAAAGCGCCTGACAGAATGGATTTGTGAACTATCAGAGAAAATAACATCGCACAAGTGTTCTAAATCTAAGTGGTTGCATAGGTTTTGCTGTGTGAAAGAAAGCAAAAAAAAAAAAAAAGTGTTCATTATGTGTTGTGAAACGACAACTGTTGTGAAGACGACTAAAGCTTAAAAGGAGGAAGTGTAGTAATAGGACTACTATTCCCATGATGCTTTACAGTATGCCCAGGATGTTGGAGGGTAGGGAACTTCCTGCTTCTTGTTGAATAAACGTATTTCTAAAGTTGCGACTCCGAGTCTCACGTCCTCATTATACAGTAAAGATCGCATTAGCACAAACAAATGGAAATTACTTTGAAAATACAGAACAGCGAAGAGAGGCTGAATATATTATTCCTGTCTAAACTTTAAGTCGGAGACTTGTGGATCGTCTAATTCGTGTTGCCATCAGGGAAAAAGTAGTGTTTCATCCCAATGAAGAGGCGTATCTGCGAGAATTAAGATTTGTTGTTTGGTGAAAGTGAAATCCACATACGCGAGCGGCAGAGACACAAAGTGGCTGGCGCATAGCACAGGTTGCTGGGCTTGGCGAGCAAATCAGGCAAGGCCTAATATTTCAGAATTAAAATGAGTGGCCATTTTGCACAAAAAAAAAAAGGAAGGTTTTTTTTAAATTATTTAAAAGTTTACCATTTTGTGTATGTCATACATGTTAAGACAATCAAATCTTGATAAAGTACATTATATTCATTTCCTGCAAAGTTGTGTTTATGTGAACATTTCTGGGGAAGGGGGTCCATTGCTTTCATTAGGTTCTTAAAGGGGTCCGTGACTCCCAAAAAAAAAAAAGTTAAGAATCACCGATTTAGATTCTGCAAAACGTCATCAAGTTGATAGAAGGTCCCTAAAGTCCCACATTCTCATACTCTTACTTGGCAATTTATTCAATGCACCTATGGTTCTTTGTGTGAAGACAATGGGAGACATTTACTTTTCTAACAGTTCTTGAACTGTTCTTGAAGAGTTCATTCTAAACAGCCTGGACCCACTGCACTAATCCTGCTCACAATCATGTCATTTATTCTCCACTTGCTTAAACTGACAAGACTCAATTCCATGAATATTGGCACACAACTCAACATGCCGTACAATTAACACAATGAGGTTTCTTTCAACTAAATGATTAAGGCTAATTTTTGTGCACGTTACGTAGGGGGAAAAAAAAATGAATTTACAGTCTATTATGAAAGATCTTTTACATTTTAACACAATGTGGAAAGGAGAACTGTCTCAGGTGGTAACTCTGAAAATTGAGTGCCACAAATTTTTCTGTTGTCGGAAGCAAGAGCCAATTCTAGCAGCAAGGCAAGAAATCAACTTGAGGGGCAGCAAATCCATCTAACTGAAAACAGATGCACAAACCCCACACATTTAGTCAAGTAAATAAAAGATTTTACATAACTAGTTCACTGCAAGAATAAAGCTTGTGATCCCTTTATCCTGGGGGGAATATTAAAACAGACATTAAGATTCTTTTTTTTAAAGAAATGAAGGCAATCTGTTTTAATCTTTGCTTTGGCTAAAGTTACTTTTGTCATAGCTCAACACCAGCCTAAACAAATACCAAGTGTTTTTTATAAACAAAAAACTATTGTGGGAATTTGGGATTGACCCATATTAAAATTCCCTCGGACGTTAAAAATCATAAATTATTCACCCATTTGAATATTTTTCACATTGCCCTACAACATTGAATCACAGATTTCATTGAATTCTTTTGACACTGATCAGTCAAAGTGAAAGCAGGTCTCTGAAATCTGACCTAAATCTATAACCTCAAGTACAAAATGATTGTGCAAGTGTTCACCCCCTTCAAGTCAGCATATAGTAGAGGCGGCCAGCTTTGCTGCCAAGGGTGCAAGTCTGTGTGCACAGGTCTCTCCCAGCTTTGCAAGGTGCGGGCTTCTTCCATAATGCATCAGATTCCCTCCCCAGGATTTTCACGCACTGTGGAAGGCTTTTGAAGGTAAAATGAGAGAGAGGGGAATCCTTTGAACAGGACACTACCATCACCACGGTACCCATGGTGGGTATGGTGTGCAGTGTTGGGCTTATGCCAACCTTACCCTGCTGAATTCATAATTTCTATTGTGCCTTCTAGTAAATGCTAGCCATGATGGCATTTTTGGTTTAAATAATTTCCAGTCTATTGCTCCCCATAAATCTGCAGGTGGTAAAGCCCCCACCCTTGTTCTTTGCACAGTCTAAAAATCTGCTGTAGCGTGTCACTTTTAGGTGACAGTGGTCACAGAGGTGACCTCTTGCCCGATTGCTTAGTTTTTTTTGGAGGCCCTGCTCTTGGCAGCTGTTCCATACTCTTTCAGATTCTTAATGAAAGATTTAACTGGACTCCAACTTGGATATTTGTGTCCATCTGACTTTGGCTTTTCCCCCCAGACATGCTTGGAGTATTCTTTTGTCTTCATTTTATAAGTTAGGACCTTTCAGATAAGCTGCATTTATACTGTTCTAGGGTTGCCAGTCGTCCCTTATATACGGGACATGTCCCATATTTGATCATTTTGCCCTGTCCAGTACTGACCTTTCAGGGACATGCAAATGTCTCATATTTAGTTCATTTTCAAATTTCGTAATACAAATATATTGGTACTACCTTCTTACGGTACTTAGTTGTAACTTTATAAGTAATTATACTTTGTTTCAGATTCTCTTGATGAAAATAACCAAATGTAAACGAGGACACAAGTGTTTGCAGCCTGTTTGCAGCTTGTTCAGTTGCTCTGGTTGGCGGAGGGCAGCGACACTCACTGTTTTGCTCTCTAGCCACGCTTGCTGTGCAGTTCTGGATCAGCATTGCAACATACGGTGACTGTCAACAAAAGGTGTTACTACTTGACACGGCCCACTTTTTTTTGGGATCCGAGAGACTGCGTTTGTGTGTTTGTGGAGGGATGGAGAGTTAAGGCAGGTGGGGGAGTCATGTGATCATCTCCCCTCCCATTCACCTCATTTCATTCACTTAATTTCGCTCAGAGCTGAGCTCCACAGCTGACGCGGTCCTGCCGTTTTTTCCTTAGTGTTTAGTCCTCTCTCCTTTACTGATTTACTGTTTATTAGATGCAGTACTTCCTGAATAGTATTTTTTCATTTAGTGTTTCTACTTAGTGTTTGCCATTTTTCCCCCCGTTTCTATTTTTTATGTAACATGTTCACGAATTAGTCAGAGAGAAAAATGTATATATTTTGGCTCCAGGAGGACAACCCAAAAATGGTTGTATATAAAGAAGCTCTATAAGTCGCATGTAGATACATAATTATTCCAACTACAGTTTCTGCAGCAAAGTGCATGTGGTCTGCTAGTAATACACTCACCTAAAGGATTATTAGAACACCATACTAATACGGTGGTTGACTCCCTTTCGCCTTCAGAACTGCCTTAATTCTACGTGGCATTGATTCAACAAGGTGCTGAAAGCATTCTTTAGAAATGTTGGCCCATATTGATAGGATAGCGTCTTGCAGTTGGAGATTTGTGGGATGCACATCCAGGGCACGAAGCTCCCGTTCCACCACATCCCAAAGATGCTCCATTGGGTTGAGATCTGGTGACTGTGGGGGCCATTTTAGTACAGTGAACTCATTGTCATGTTCAAGAAACCAATTTGAAATGATTCAAGCTTTGTGACATGGTGCATTATCCTGCTGGAAGTAGCCATCAGAGGATGGGTACATGGTGGTCATGAAGGGATGGACATGGTCAGAAACAATGCTCAGGTAGCCCGTGACATTTAAACGATGCCCAATTGGCACTAAGGGGCCTAAAGTGTGCCAAGAAAACATCCCCCACACCATTACACCACCACCACCAGCCTGCACAGTGGTAACAAGGCATGATGGATCCATGTTCTCATTCTGTTTACGCCAAATTCTGACTACCATTTGAATGTCTCAACAGAAATCGAGACTCATCAGAACAGGCAACATTTTTCCAGTCTTCAACTGTCCAATTTTGGTGAGCTTGTGCAAATTGTAGCCTCTTTTTCCTATTTGTAGTGGAGATGAGTGGTACCCGGTGGGGTCTTCTGCTGTTGTAGCCCATCCGCCTCAAGGTTGTGCGTGTTGTGGCTTCACAAATGCTTTGCTGCATACCTCGGTTGTAACGAGTGGTTATTTCAGTCAAAGTTGCTCTTCTATCAGCTTGAATCAGTCAGCCCATTCTCCTCTGACCTCTAGCATCAACAAGGCATTTTCGCCCACAGGACTGCCGCATACTGGATGTTTTTCCCTTTTCACACCATTCTTTGTAAACCCTAGAAATGGTTGTGCGTGAAAATCCCAGTAACTGAGCAGATTGTGAAATACTCAGACCGGCCCGTCTGGCACCAACAACCATGCCACGCTCAAAATTGCTTAAATCACCTTTCTTTCCCATTCTGACATTCAGTTTGGAGTTCAGGAGATTGTCTTGACCAGGACCACACCCCTGAATGCATTGAAGCAACTGCCATGTGATTGGTTGATTAGATAATTGCATTAATGAGAAATTGAACAGGTGATCCTAATAATCCTTTAGATGAGTATTTCTCAATTGTCTGTATTAAATAATTTTCAAATGATTTCACTTTTACAGAATTGTTTTCAGCTTGTATTAAATTTTCAAATTTTATTTTTGTTTTACTCATAACCCATTAAAATCCTTGCTACATACACACATATGATTTTAAGAGAGTGTCCCATATTTCGAATCTGGCAACACTAGACTAATCAACTGAAACCCCAGACATGGGATCTCCATTTAACTACTTATGAGACTTCTGAAACCAATGGACTACACCACTGATGAGTTTGGTGTGAAAACTTGACAATTGATTGCATTGTTCCAACTACTTGGACGACTTTACAGAGATCTGTTTATGTTGATATTTGAGTGGACAATTTCCAAAAAGCCAAATTAAATCTACTGTGGTTCAGTGTTGCACAACAAAATGTTGAAACTCCCAAGGGATTTAATACTTTATAGACACTGTCTATTTGCCTTGATCGTCTAGAGCCTTTTCAATATACACTCACACACACAACTTTCTAGCTGGCTCACTCTCTCCATTTTGAAGTCAATGATAACTTGTCAGTCCCAGATTGGTTATTGTCTGGATAGTCTCGAGAACAGGAATGAGTGAGCATAAACTGATGAATGGATAGGACAGTAGCACAGAAGTTAGACTGCTCCCTCATGGCTCCAAAGATCCGATCCGAGTTCAAATGTTCATGTCTAAAGTGTCCCCCACCCCACAAGTACTCCCATTCACCGCACATATTCTAGAGACAGGTTAACTGGTAAATCTATAGCAAGCTGGTGTGTGTGTGTGCGCCCTGTGACCAATGGACCTCCCATCCAGGGTTGAGATGGGACCCTTGTCTTAACCAGGGATTACAAAACTTTGGTAAACCACTAAACAATCCACACACAAAAAGCACCAACCACACAAACCAAATTTGTACCCCCAACTTAAGAGAATCAAATTGCAGAAACTGGTCTCCAGTAATCAATATCCACTTATCTATTCCTTTCAAAAGGCATACTTGGTATGTTAAATTTTATTAACAAATCACAAAAAAAAAAAAAAAAAATGTGGGCTGAATTTAGCCACCAGAAACCATCTGTATGCGGACTATCTGGGATGGGCAATGCCAGTCCTGGAAGGCTGCAGGGTCTCTTTCCAACCCAATTGCTTAATTAGAAACCAATCCTTGCCAGTCTCAGACCTTATTTCTTTTTATCACTAGTCTGCAATGTCAGAATTCCCCACCCTAGGTTATCATCCAAATGATTTTTATTAAACCAAATAGTGCATGATGAATCCAAACTGGTGTAAATGGAAACAAGTTAATGAGTGAGATTTTAAGTATAAAAGTAAGAATGTCACAGAATCAAAACTTTTCAGAAAGTATTTACACTGCTCTCGCGATCCAAACGGTGCACATTGCTCTACCCAGTCCGGTCTCCTGTCCTGTCCACTTGTTTCTACGTACACAACACTTGCAGGGTTAAATGTGCTCAAACAGCCGTGATCTTTTGCTTTAGTTCTCTCTCATCATCCTGAGTTACAAATTCATGTGTCCTGCGCCAAAATAATTTGGATTAAAGCAACTTGCATTTTTTGGTTTGCATCTATTTAACAATTTCAATTTTATGCAAGCTAGGCACATTCATGATACATTGTTATTGATTCGGATCTTCAGAGTCTATCTGAGCAGTCATGGGAACACAAACCCTAAGACTTGCACCTCTACCTCTTATTGCAGGGTTAGTGTCCATAAATTCTGCACTATGCCACTGCATACAAGACTAAACCAAAAAGTGTTGCATATATTTAACCTGCAAGACTAAATTCCTTAGTGACGTATCTGGACTTTATCCATAGTCTTGTTCTTAAAAATGACCAACTAGTAGTCTCCAAGATCAACATTTGATAAAACAGTAATGCGTGGAAGATATGAACAACTTTCATTATTGAACCCATTTAAATCAATTCCATCCATCCATTTGCTGAAGCTGATCAGCTTCAAGTTGGGTTGTAAAGAATCCCAGCATGGTTCAAGTACCCTGGATGAGGCAGAAGACCAAGCACATCCCAACATCCATAATGGCAAACTGAAATGTCATGGAGCCTAATCTGTATGTATTAGGGATGCAGATAGAAACAGTATTCAGAAGCTTTCTGAAAGTCAAGATAATTTAAGTCACGAGAAGCTTGTTATTAAATGAATTGAGAGTTCAAAGCATGGTGCATGCATGGGTGCAAAGCAGGCTGAAAAACCAACAGAACCATAGGGTTGTGTTAAGGAATTCTTTTCCAAATTAGGCGATTGTAGAAATGGTGTCGTTTAGTGATCAGTGCTGGGGCCACTGCTCATCTATATACCAATAAACCAGGAAAAATAGGAACCAAAACAGAACAGAGACTTGGGCAGATGTGGCAGACAGGCCCACCTTGAGGAGGTCATTTAGTTGTGCTAATGAGCCATGCTGTTCCTTGTTGGGTTTTGTGGACATCACACCATATCCCAGACCCCCAGTATTTTCTTCATGAATACACATCTACTATACAACAAAGGTCTGCATGTGCCCAGTTCCTGCAAGCAATCTGATTTGTCAGTTTGGATTTGGTGATGCAATCTAAAGAGAGAAGTGCAAATGTGAGACGCACATGGAATAAAGCCATAGGAGCCACACAATTACCTTCAAAGTCAGGAAGTAAAAAAGCAGTCAGGAGGTGGGCAAGGCACCTTGAATGTGCTCCATCTTAAAATGTTCATGTAAGCCTTGCTTATTTTCAAGAGGTTTAGATTTGTAAGGAATCAAAAGGCACTGAAGGTACACAAAGGGCAAAACAGAATTTAAAAAATTTCATATTATCCGTCTGACAGGTTAACATGGCTAGTAGAAAAGAGATTTGAATACACACAGTTTGAAAGTACACAATGAAAGCTACCGAGAATGCTAGGAGACTTCAGTCTACATCAAGGAAGTGCACAGAAGCAAGCAAGAGACTGGTAGGACAATGTGCCTAAATTAATCACACACTAATGAGGCCTCACCTCGAGTACCATGTTCAGTTTTGGGGTCTACATTACAAAACAAAGCAGTGTTAGAGGAAGTCTAGAGGAGAGCAACTAGTCCGATTCAGGAACTGAGAGGTATGAGCGATTGGCAATGAAGGTGTTCAACCTTATAAGTTCAGTCATGTCGCCTTGTAATATCCATTTCCATAAAGTGTTTAAAATCATGGAAGGAATTTAGCATTAACATTTACTTATTTGACTGTTAGCATTTATCCAAGGAGACTTACATTTGATACAATTGGTTCCATTTCTTTTAGTTTTCCAGTTGGAGCGCAGTCAGGTCATGCGACTTACTCATGGTCATAGTGTCAGTAACGTTACTTGAATCCACAAACTCAAGGTTTGAGGTCCAAAGCCTTAACCAGGACACCACACCGCAAGGGATTACAGCTGTTACTTTAAAACCAACTCTTAAAATGAGGACACACGCAGAGTTTGTGCAAAACAAACATTGGATAGGGAACCACCGACGTAAAAAGTTAGAGTGCATTTAGAAAGGACTTTGGGTGGGGCCTTCAAATCTGAATTTAATGTTATTTTCAGCATTTGTGAGCTAGAGCTGAATGACCTGTCCTTGTCCAGGCTTTTCCAATGTTCTAAAAATGATACCCAAGGAAAACTCAAGGACAATGAAATAACCAAGAGGCTGGATGGTCTTACCAAGAGACCATAGCCATCTCTCAAAGCCTTAGTGCTGTCCAACAACTCTACAGTAAGGATACAAAAGCAAAAGTAGCACAGATGTGTAAACCTTTAAGACTGTTGCAAAGATATCCAAAATAGCTTCATGACAAAAGTTCCATGGTGTGTACCAACCTAACATCCAGCTCGCTAATATTAGCCTTATGCTTTACCATGCAAGTTAAATTCCCACTCCAACTCAGTAGATGAACACATGCAATCAGTTTACTTGCATATTCCGACATTCGAAAGCAAGGCAGGCTTACGTTATTACTCTCAAGTGCATTGGCAGGGCGTTACATAAAACGCTACTGAAGTCCATTGTGCATTGAAAAGTCATCATGCAGCACAAGGTCTCTAAAGCGGCTACTAAGTCAGCTGGCAGACTGAAATCAATACATCACAGATCAATCTCATCAGTGCCATCCAGACTTGGCAAAAAAAAAATTTAACTGTTCATCCCATTTTGTGAATTCACTTCAGTACATATACAATGCAATTTACATAGAAATGAGGGCCAATAAAGCAAATGGTATAATATATAACATGACCTTACCCATTAAACAGCAGAATCCATAGGCTTTCCTTTGTCCTGGGGTAGGCAAAACAGTCCCTCACAACCAATGACAGGCTTGGATCCACAGGTTCAACCAGGCGTACCTCAACAAAAATGGGCTCCCGTAGATGCTGGTGGATGGGAAGGTCATTGGTTTCAAAGAACTCCTGGAATGTGGCATCTAAGAGGAAATGACATAACATGTCAGATGCATAATCTCTGCTTAAAGTGATTCTTGCTACATTCATCCATTTGTTGCACTTTTAACAGAGGACTGCATTGTTGCACCGTAGTTAATGATGCTGCCTAACCACCCCAGAGTCACCATGTGTAGTTGAACCGTTTGAGCACCTGCAGGGGCTTTTCTCCAAGTACTTCAGCATTCTTTTTACATCCCAAGTTATGCAAAATGTGAACAATGAATTGGCACAGTAGGAGTGGATGTGCCCCACCCAGAGATTGCTCACACTCCAGCCAAAGACTGCCAGGATTAGATAGAGCTCTCCTGATGCTGAACTGCAGTAAACATTATGGAGACCTACACTAGACACATTATGGAGACCGGAATAAGCCAGAGCACCTTGTGCTGTGGAGGAGATTCCAGTCCAAAGCAAAGCATACTTTTCAGATCTACGTCACTAAAAGTTTCTATGCTCTGCCCGAGTACACAAGGCCTTCCTTCAACTACTGGTCTACATTTTCACGTCATGACAAGTCCAGGGGCCTAATGCATAAACTGTGCGTATGTACAGAAATGATGCGTAAGAACGTATCCACGTTCAAATCGCAATGTATAAAACCTACACTTGGCGTAAAGCCACGCACTTTTCCACGGTACCTCATGCCTTGTCGTACGCAAGTTCTCCGCTCGGTTTTGCAGACTGGGGGCACCCAGCGTCAAAGCAATGCTACCGTTACTGTGTGGTCATCCTTTAATTTTCCTGACGTGCCTTTATAAGTACACTGAAATTAATCGAATATTGTTTTAGTAAAATGCATCTGATTGTAATTAACCTGTAACAATACAATGGTCCAGGGAATAGCCACAGTATTCCAAATACCATAACTGCTTTACCGTTGTTACTCTCACTGCACCTTTTTTTATTTCTTCTTCGTGCTGCTCCCATTAAGGGTTGCCACAGCGGATCATCTTTTTCCATATTACTCTCACTGCCCCACTAGGAGTATTTATATCATTGTATCTGAGTGGGGAAATCACAGCAGCAGCTGATCGGAAAGAGAAATATCAGTATACAGCATCAAGCCCACCCTGCCTCGGTCACAGCAAAACGTTTCAAAGCCTTTCCTGTACGGACCTCACTGTTCAGAAACAGTTTCTTCCCAAGAACTTTAAACATTCCATCAGTCCATCAAGTGCTCCTTGTAGAACTGTTTGTACTTATAAGTACTATAACCCCACTGTAAACTTGCACTACAGTTATAATATCTCGCAACCTGCGCCACTTTATAAAGCGCGTATTTACATATGATGACGATATCATTTAAGATGAAATGCAGCAAAATATGTTGATTATATAGATAAAACTAACTTCATTTAAATAATCTGTATTGTTAATTAAAACATGGAGGAGGCACGGTTCCGCAGCGCTAGCTAGTTCACGGATTGATCCTATCTCGTGCTGTATTCTTTTTGGGGCTGACGCGACACTGGAAGGATAGATGGACAGAATAATTGAACTTGTACTACAAAGATATTTCAATGTTCCTTAAAAGTTTAAAGAATCGTCGTTGTAAGCTTACAGATGGCTTAACGTCTATTACAGAGCTGATTGTGTGGCGATTGGGTATGTGGAGAAAGAAATTAGAGATTAGTACGTTTTGAAAGAGACAGGACTGCTACAATAATTTCATCGAAGGTCGCGCACAATCACGTACCGCATTCCCATGTTTAATAACATGCTTTAACTCCTATCATGAAAAAGATATCACGTATGCATCTCAGTATTTTAATTATTCAGAGAGCTGTAATATCACAATAGTAATGGATTCTGTGTCCTGCCGGAGAAAGAGAAAGCACGTAGTGATTCACACACAGAGCACATGAAAGATCAAATACAAAACAAAGCATTTAACGTGCTACTTTAGTTACGATCTGATTTGAGAAACTGGTTAAACGATTTTAAGATGAAGTTTATGATGTTCTACTTTAATGACAAAATAAACTACGTAATTAAAGTGAAAATTTCGAGATTGAAGTTGACATTTCGTGCCTTTTTCCTACTGTGTGCCTTTTTTTTCTCTGTACCCTAATAAGCTTTCATATGACACTCAGACGGTGGGCTACAACTCGCCTTTTCACGGCAACTTTGATATGCAACAACTTTCTTTTTTATTTTGGGCACTGTGCGACTATGTCAGGCGATCAGCTTCATTTTATTGTTTATACCACGGTTTAAAACAGCAAACAGTACGTTTTTTCTTTGCCTCCACTTGGTATTCACTGAAATTCTTCCATTTTCCCTCTTGCTTTTGTCATGGTCTTTTCACAGGAGGCTGAGCTTAAGGGTTATTTATATTGATTTGCATATTCAAAGATGCGTAATTCTGGGAGGAGTTGGGGGCGGGACAGAAGGCACGGGCACGAGTGTTACTTTTCACACTGACCGGGATTTATGGAGTGGAAGAACGTGGAAGTTGCAGGAATCTGTGCGTACTGCATCTAGATTTTTCTGTGTGTAAGCACATTTTGGCTTTTGTGCTTACGTCATGTTATAGTGCGAATTCTGCGCACGGCGTTATGCATGAGGCCCCAGGACTCCCAGCAGCAGATGTAACCACTAACACTACAATGTGGCTTATTTGAGAATATTCTCAGACTCTCTCCATGTAGTTCACAGTTGTAGTAGAGTGCATCTTAGCATCATTTAATATAAAGGCAGACACACACTTATCTGGGTTAGTGGATTAATAATTCTCACCTGACCCCATATGTTTGGGATGTGGGAGAGAAAACCAGAGAGGAGAAAAAAAAAAAAAAAATACTGGGAAAGACATACAAACTGCAAATGGGCAACTGTGTGAGATTTAAGCTATAAATGATGAGGTCTCTGAGGTACCAGTAACAAATGTAACCACTGTGTTACAGGATTTACATTTTAAAACAAAAACCATGAATCATTGAGAACACTAAAATAATGATGACAGAAGGTATGAGACAAGAACAGTCTCTTCTACAAAGGCTTAGATTTCAGGAGAACTACTATAGTTGGGTTTTGACCTCCAAGTCGAACAAATCACTAACCAGTGGTTCCCAAACTCGGTCCTGGGGACCCACTGTGGCTGCAGGTTTTGGTTCAAACCAACTCCCATTGTTCATTGGACTCCGCCTAATTAGGCGAGTCATTATGCAGTTTGTGTTTTGGAGTCAATGTAGAAATTACAAACTAAGTTTGGTAGATTTTTATTAAAATGTAATAAGCAGTTATATGGGGAATATGTAGGTTGCTTTTTTTGTTCAAGTCGTTCTCAGTATTTTCAACCAAATTTTCATTTTGCTTTTCAAGGTGTTCGGGTTAGTTAATTGATTATTTACTAATTAGCGAGTCTGACACTGAAGTCGTTGCTGCTTTCATCATCCCGGGTGTCTGCTGTGCTGGTTGTTAAATGTCACTATTAGGGTTAAATGAAGGGATAAAACTACACAGGAAAAGGGGAAAATAGGAAAAGAAAAGTTAAACATTTATAGCTTTAGAAAAAAAATATTTCTAAGTGTCTTAATTTAAAAACCATACTGTTGTGTTTTTTCTGAATGCAGAAGGTGATTAAAAAAGACCAGCTAATTAAAGGAGATCAGTTATCATCATCACCGATTGTGAATCTGGTTGGAACAAAAACCTGCAGCCTCAGCGGGTCCCCAGGACCAAGTTTGGGAACCACTGCACTAAACCATCACACACACACACCTCTCCATTATAATAAAAAAAAAAAAAATCTTGGAAAGAGAGATAAGACGTGACTCTCAGAGACACACTTTCACTTTCCACGAGACAAGACTTTGTGCCAAGAGATTTAACCATGCCCAGGGCCAAAAATGAGTAGATAAAGTACTCTCTAGCTGCAGAGAAAGATCCCCTCAGCAGGTTACTACCATTATGGTGGGGAAGATCGAAAATTCAAAAGTCTCAAAAAAAATTATAGTAAAGATCGTATTAGCGCAAACAAACCAAAATTACTCCGCGAAATAACGGAACAGCGAAAAAGAGATTGAATATATTGTTCGGATTTAAACTTGAAGTCTGAGACTTGTAGATCGTCTAATTTGTGTTGCCATCAGGGAAAAAGTTTCTTCCCAATGAAGAGACATAGCCGTAAGAATTAAAAAAGTTTTGTTGTTTGGTGAAAGTGAAATCCAAATACATGAGCGGCAGAGACGCAGGCAAGGGGCTTGGGCGAGCGAATAGAGCAGGGGCCGAAGCCCCCTAGTCTAAAATAAAGGTTTATTTACCAGCAAGAGAACATGCCTTTTCTCAACGCACAAGTTTCTTGCAGACTGCATCCCTCCAGGATTCCCCTGCATTTTGCTTCAATCCTTTGACCCTGTACCCTTTCTCAAGCCTCCTATTTGCCAGCTGCAGAGAAAGATCCCCTCAGCAGGATACTACCACCATGCATTATGGTGGGGAAGGTGCATTTTTGATAATGTGCAGCATTATTTTTACACCACATATAGCTGAAGTGCAGCCATTCTGTCCTTACCTTTCGAGATCCTCATCTCTACAGCAATGTTTGCAAAATCTGCTACTGTCCGTGGAGAGGGGAAAGCCATGGCTGAGAGCTCCAAATTTGTAACATGCTTCCGAGAATAGGAGCATTCCACCTGCAGGCTGAGGTTGAGGAGAATAAAAATGAAAAAATCTTTTAAGTCAACATTTCATAGAATATTAGTTTTAGGGTTCAGATGTTAGTTAGCACTGGTTTGACCAAAACGTTCTGTATAGTTTATTATGAGCAAATCAAGGAGTAGACTGGACAGAGCAGAGGTCACTTCAAAGAACTGAAGAAAACCACAACCAAATGAACTACACAAATTCAAAGCAGCCTAAACAAAGTCAGAAAACCTCAAGATGTTGCTAGGGAAAACTAGTTCTTTCAAGCTAAACAAGGATTCCCTTTGAACCAAATTTCAAATAACGATTAAGCATGCAGCTCTCTTAAATACAGCCGCACTGACATTGCACATGCTTACGCACATGTAGGACACACCCCTAGCAACACATGGCAGGATAGCAACCAAAACCCAAAATATCAAAGAACTGAATAGGAACATGTGACACGAGCAGGACAAAACAATCTGATAGTGTCAGGGGGCCACTGTCACAGGTACAGAAGAATGCTAGAATTGAGCTAAATTGTCAGATGTCCCCCATTCGAAAATAGTGGGCCAGACCGATTAGAAATTGCATGCCACACAGATTTAATAAATAAGCAAGGTCTTGTTTGTGCAAAATTTCAAAACGGAAAGGAAACAATCCTCAAAACGGAGGCTTTTAGTCGATTGCTAAAGCCAATAAAACACATACCCCTCTGAATTCTTTCAAATAGAAGACCCCTTATGTAAAGAATTTGGTTGTTTCTGTTATAACAATGAAATATGAAGCAACAATCAAAACTTGCCACACAAGCGGCTGCTGAGAACTCCCATATAAATGGATGTACAGACAGACTGGCTCTGTTAAAGCCTTGTCTTGATTATTCTAACTGCTCTAAAAAAAAAAAAATCAGTAGTAATGGGCTAGAGAGACTAGGGGGGAGAAAAAAAAAAAAAGTTACCTGAAACTGAACTGAAGAGGCATTTGAGGAAGTCAGAAGGGTTAAACTGCTTACTGTTAGAGGATTTAATGAATATTCCTTCAAAATGTCCTTTAGTAGGCAAGAAAAGTCGAATATGAATGTGGAAAATAGGGGCACAACACGGCATACGAACAGGAAAGAATTTGTGGTCTGATCAGAACAAATTGGAATTTGTCGGCATACATTATGGCCTAAAGTAACATTCTAACCTCATCTGTACTATAAAGCTTACGGGTGAGAACAATTGTTTTGGAAACAGTCATACAGCAGTTGCAACTGCGAGGCTTGTGAGGATTGTATGGGCACATCCTCCATAGCAGTTGGAGAAATCCCAAAATGGAGAGCTTCTGCAGAACGTCTATTTATTAAGCATTGCAGTGAATGAAAACTGTCGTAACTGGCTCAGAGATCTCAGGGACACAAATATGGCCTTACTCTTAGGAGTTAAAGCATTTTCAGTTTTTTTTCTCCCAACATCACCAGGATTAGTAAAGCTTCTGAATGTTCTGACTCACTAGGAATTACCAGAAGTTGGTGTCCAGGCAAAGATATGCATGCACATTCCAAGAAAGGCTGAACATTTTGGAAACTCTGAACAATGAACTCAAAGAAATGAGAGATGGAATACTACTCTTAAACCTTGCATGTCATGTGATCATTCCATCTGTGTGGACATAAGCCATATGTTGTCAGCCAAAATTAAAAAGTTTGGTTGGTTGTGATGCACAGAATGCTACCACTTCTTAAATTTTGCACCAAACGTAGAACTCACAAGGCAGATTTATATTTCCTTACGACTCCATGGGAGGCAAAGTGAAAGCAAGCTGAATTCATGAAAGTCTGTAGGCACACAGAGATCATTTGCCCTAGTGTGGGCAAGCATGCATATGTGTAATTGCCAGCAATATCACGGTTACATTCACATTACAAAATCCTCATTGCTCGATTCAGATTTTCTGCTCAGAGCAGTCTCTTGACAGTTCACATTATCAGATGCAGGTGACTTGTATTTATGAATGTAATCACGTTTCACCAACAACAAAATCTTGGTGTTAAGACAAAATGAATGCACCAGCAGCTTGTTTATGCATTGCACTGCACTTCGATCTACAGGATGGCAAATAGTTTGTCAGCTGTAAATTATTAGGTTGAGAGAGCAAAAAAAAAAAATTCTAACAGCTAGTTTTTACCATTTTAACCACTGCTGTTGGCGCCATTACACCAAGAGATGTGTGGGTTCAAGAAAGGAGCCAACAATGGTGAAACCACAACTGTTGTCAAAGCTGCAGCTCAACATTTTGCCATATTGTCAGTACTAGCGGATGACAGCAGCACTCAGCACATGCATATCTTTATTACCAAAAAAAAAAAAATCTTGGAAGGAGAGGAGATGGGATTTTCTCGGAGAGACACTTGTACATCCCGCAAGAATGTTGGCGTGGTATGCATACAGAGCAGGTTAGAAATAAAGTATATGGATTCAAAAGTCTCAAAAATAAGGATAGTAAAGATTTAATTAGTGCAAACGGAAATAACTCAGTGAAATACCGAAACAGCCAAAAGAGATCGAATATAATTGTTCAGATTTAAACTAAGTTGGAGACTTGTAGATCATTTAATTCATGTTCCCAGCGAGAATTAAGATTCCAAAAACGTTGACGTAGACTTTTAACATGACTCTGTCAAGTCACGCCCTACTTACAACTATTTTCAAACAAGACCATGGTCATCTAACCTCAGTCGTGTGAATGCTTTTGTCAGACACATTTCCTGCTCTCTCAGCTCTTATAAATTTTTAATCAGGACAATAATTTTATACGTTCAAGATGACACGTCAACGACAAAGTGAAGGAGAGAGAATGGACAAACATTCGAAAAAGTAGTTTTATTAGAGAGAAAGAAACGATATTCACTCACAGGCAGTTATATGTTGCATTCTCACAATGCAAGTCCAAACATGGAATCAAATTCAATGCGATCTTGAAGAAAAATGCAAGCTATACTGTAGTAGCCAGCATATTACCCTGAAGATCTGCAGAGCTTGATAGGGAAACCGACTACAAAATGTCAGAAACACTGAACTCGGAAACATTCCTGTTAACAGTGTACAGGCCTAGGAAGATTCAAAGCAGAAGGCAGACACTCCTAGGGTTTTCAATAAACAGAACTCGGCAGAGGCCAAGGGAGATCACACACAGTGGGAAGAGCAGGACAGTCGAAGACTATGGCCAATGGAAGAGCAACGCTTCTTCAGAAACCATACAAAATATTTGGCTAGTTTCAGAAACTTACTTTGAGGCATTTCCCATGGCCAGAACAGTGAAAAGATGGTTCTTGTAAACATAAGAGGTGAGGAGCATGCACTGATCTAGCGCATTGCCGCACCCACCACATGACAAACCAACTCAGGATTCAAGATTAGGACCCGAGTGCAGCCATGCAATGGGTGAAACCTCAGCACCACTAGTTCAGATGGAGTGGAACAGTGTGAGGCTTTATGGTGGCTGGAGTGCCAATTCTGCCACCAACCCCCAAGTTTTTCCCTGCTGGTTGGAGGGCTGGATGCAGAATAATGTCATACCCAGGTTAAGGGCCTTGCTCAAGGGCCCAAACCAAGGAGTCACTTTTGGCGATTATGGGATTCAAACTGGCAACCTTCAGATTACCAGGGCAGATGCCTATCCTCAGAGCCTCCACTCTGCCCAACCAGAAGGTTGTAAATCTTTTCTTGCATACCTGGCTTTACTCTCATTCTGTGCGTGGGCCTCAGTCTATTTTGGTGCTTGTTACAGTATTGTTCATATGGCTACCACACTAGGCTTCTTGTTTAAAAGTAGCAGAACAAGGATAAAAAGATCCACACCTTTGTGGTTTAGCATTTAAAAACCAAACTACAGTATCATGGGCTTCCAAGGAAACTTCAAAATGACTCCATAAGTGCCATGTTGCAGCACAGGGTGTCAATCATGGCATCATTCTCAAACATTTACTCACACTCCTAACTGGGAAGCGAGTTTAGGATATTTTGTTAATAGTTTGAATCAAAATAACCAATAGTAAGAATTAGACTGGACCATCCAGTGTTATTTGGAAAGAATGATAAGGTATCCCTCCTATGCCAACTTGGCAGACACTCAAAGTATTGCTGAAAATACTGACAACTCAAGAGGGTGTGAAGATTTGTACAAGTAATGATTAGTTTTTGTATTTAAAATTTCTTTAAACACATTCAAGAATGCTTATTTACACTAAGATTTGAACAATATTGTTGAAGTAGATAACACTCTTACTACAAAACGGTTTTAAACCGGTTTGGATTGTGGTCGGCAACCAGGAGGTACATCCACACATGCTTGAAGAACATGTGAACTCCACACATGATGACCAAAGACATTCAGGTTAGGTTGAGACAACCCTGGTTTAGTGTGAGCACACCATGCGTTGGACTGGCACATCATTCAAAGCTGGTATGTACTTGGCAAGGATAGGATACGACTCCTACAATAGTTCTGTACCCGATGCTTTCAAGGTAGATTAATGTCCCAGTAACCCTCAATTAAAATAAGCAGATATGGCAATGGACAGATGACAGACTCCCCTGCCCACATATTATAAGGTTCAGGGTGAGTCAGAGCCTCTTCAAGCAGTAAAGTGGAAGCCAACACTGCAGTCTAAGGGAGACGTAGACCCTCATACCAGGGTAATTCTCTGGCTAGTCTGGTATCTACTGCATACTGGGGAAAAACTCCATGGGAACACAGAAAGAACACTACATAATTTGCCTAATGCCCCAGGACTCTGAACTGGAGTAAGCAGTTTAGGATTTTTAAACTGAGGAGTGTGAAATATGCTCAAGGCTGACATTTTCTTATGTATAAACTTGGGTAATAAGTCTGTGGTGGAGACCAAACTCTGCTTTGCCAGTTCTAGTAAAATTCCTCATTAAGTAGGTCTGCTGCCTGCAAAACTACTTTTCATTCATTACCCTAGAGCGGGAATATTTAATGGGGCAATATAAAGCAAGCATTTTATGGGGAAAAAAAAAAAAAAAACACATTTAACAGAAACTCTGGGGGAATCCATTTCATCTGAAGGAGGAAATAAAGGTTTTCAAAAGGAAGGGGGTTTGAGGGAGATTGGTACTCACCGCAGCCAGCTGTCTCTGGATATGGGCCCATACCCAACATCACTGATCTCTGGCTCTGCCACAATCACGGCCACATACTTCACCTCATGGACATTTGCCTGTCACAAGAAAAAACACATCTAGGGAAAGAATCACAGGCAGCAGTCAAGATTCAGATTGCCAAGGCAAAGCAGCCAAGTCAAATAATGTATTTGGTGAACACTTTTGATGCCTTTGGGGAGATCAGAAGCAGTTAACATGTTCGCCATCAGAGAGCAGCCCATTTTTCCATCCCATATCTATCCCCACTTAGCACATGTAGGCACTTCTAGGATCCTTATGGCACTACCCAACACCGCTCATTAGTGTGTAGTTAAGCCTCATTCTGTGGCTTCTTACAAGAACACAAGAAGCCACAAAACTGCTGTAAACTTATGTAGCCTTTGATACCCAGAGTGCCAGAAAAGTAATTCAGCTTGATTATAAACAGAACATGAGAGCAAGGGTCTTTTTGATAGAGTACAAAACAAGCCAGTGACAGTTTAAATGTAAACCTTTCCCAATGACTAGCCTTACAAAACCAATCATTCAGTACCCATCAACATTCTTATGATAGTCACTGGCATTCTGGAAACCTAAAGAGAAGGGACAGGACACACAATCTAATCCCTCAAGAAGCCATTTTTACTGTGAATATCAAGGAAACATGGGGGTTATGGGAGAACCACACATCTTCGAGGTCAGCTAAAAGTCATAGAAAATTTATATTATATATTTATCAATGTATATGAAAACTGGAAGCACAGAGGCACAGTGGTTAGTGGCCTATTTTGACTCTGTTCAAGATATCTTTGAGTGTTGTTTATAAGCTGTGCGCGTCACAGATTCAAGTTTAAAGGCAGTCTGTCCAAACAACGTTCTAAAATAACTGCCGAGTTTCTTTAAATTTCTCAACAGCAATGAATTAGTAACGGTCAGCTGAAACAAAGAATAAGCTTGAATACAAATTCACTAGACAATCCTCAATGTAAGCATCCTGGGACATTTAAAATTGTTTTAGGCATGACTAACTGCTCATTCAGCTATCCTGTTCACAGTGCAAGATTTTCAAATTTCTTGCTGTTCAGGTCAGGTTGGGGAACATGCACTGGTACAGCACATTGCCGCACTCACCAGATGCCAAAACAGCTTGGGATCCTGGTTGGCAACCATAGCAGACATGTGGTCCCAGTCCTACCCTCCAGAAATGACCATCTATCTGCTGCAGCCACATGTTACATAGGCATCCCCTTGGCTTGGTCCGGTCTTCAATGGAGGATCCCGAGACCCGTTTCACCATTGGGGGAATTGTGCTACATGGCCATAGTGCCACACCTGACGCTCCCTCACAATGCAGGTAATGTGCCTCATTCGGGACCCTGTGAGCAAAGGATCATTTAACACAAAGTCAAACCAATGGTACCCAAGGATTTTCTTAAGGGACACAGTACCAAAGGAGTCCAGTCTTCGTCTCAGGTCACTGGATAGCGTCCATGTCTCAACCATATAGCAAGACAGGAAGCACCAGGACTTGGACCTTCATCCTTTTGCATAGATATCAGTAGCACCACAGAGTCCTTTCCAGTGACCTCATGACCACCCATTCTCTCCCAATCCATCTACTAGCTTCAAAGGAAGAGTCACCAGAGACATGAATGTCGCTGCAGAGGTAAGTAAACCTCTCGACAAGGTCAACACTCTCTCCACACACAGACATACTGCTGATGACTGTGCCCAAGAGGTCATTAAAGGCCTGGGTTTTTTTTATCCAGGACTCAAGTTCAGACACTCCGACTCCTTCCTTGCTCAGTCTCTTGAGAGCTCTGATCACAGCCTGCATTGACTCTGAACAGATCACAGCATTATCAGCAAACTCAAGATCAGTGAATCTCTCTTCACTAACTGTCTCCACTCTGCACAGCACTCACAGTATCTGTACAGGCTGGCCATGATATCCAGCAACCTTGAGGGGATCCCACGGTCTAAAGATGTCCCACAGGGAAGCTCAATCAACACGTCAAGTCAAACACTTTATGAAAATCAACAAAGGCTGTAAAGAAACCGATATTCACATTCGTGCTCCATGAGAACCCTCAGTGCCAGGATGTGGTCAATGGTAGACTTCTTAGGTGCAAGACCAGACTGCTCCAGTCGCTAGTAGGTGAGCAAGTGATCATGGATCCTATTGAGGATGACCCCAGCAAGGACCTTACCCAGCACCAAGAGCAGTGTTATCCCCCTGCAGTTACCTCAATCTAGATGATCACCCATCCCTTTCCAGATAGGGGTGACAAGTCCCGTTTTACAATCAGTTGGGATGACGACACCGGTCTCCAAAATATTAGCAAAGATTGCTTGCAATGCCAGGAGGACAGCCTTACCACCAGCCTGGAGAAGTTCACCCCAGATACCACAGATCCCAGCAGCCTTCCCTGCCCTTAGTTGGTTCACCACCTGTGCAATCTCAGTGAGATTGGGTGGTTCACATCTATTTGGAGGATCAGCCTCAAGAACCGTGGACCTAGAGATATCCAACGTCCCAGGCGGAGGACCAGGTTTAAACAGCTGCTCAAAGTAGCCAGCCTAGCGGGTCACAACTGCAGTGTCGACTGTAAGGATTGTTCTATCAGCTGCCCTGACTGCAGCACTCAGAGGAACAGATTCAAATGTGCTTAATGCTTCGATTCCTCTGTAAGCAGGACATGGGTCACTAGACCATAGATTGTGTGTCAGTTACTCACAGATTTCCCTAACAAATGCCTCGTTATCTACCCTCAGAGCCCTTGCAGCCATCCTTCTCAATTCCTGGTACAGACTGGATTTGCCATCAAGCCGTGCGCGGAGACTCCTCTCAATGATATCCAGAGTGTTTGCTTTTGTACATTAGAAAATTGACAAGACTAGGGTATTCAGTCCAAAACATGCCTGTCCGTTATTTTCATCGAGATATTCCAAAATAAAACCAAGAGTAGATTTGAAGGTCTGTTAATTCTTGCCCTCCACCACACTCCCTGGCTCTTTGGGGGGTGGGGGTTTAAAAAAAAACAAAAAACAATTGTAAGAAACTTGTGATCAAGTTTCCTGCCATGCCCAGTGTTTTTGAATTTTAAAGTAAATGGGATCTGCTGGACTAAATTCCTTACAGAGTTTTGAACACTTCAAAATCAGGTCATCTTTTAATCTCCATTTGCTTAAACTGAAGTGTCCTTCAGTCCTGTCAAAAGCTTACACTTCAGTCCTGTAAGCAGGCTAGTCTCTCTATTCTAGACTTCTGCAAGCTGCTGCTGTGTTTTCTTTGTAGTACGGAGACAAACTGAACACATTACTCCAGTGCATTATGTAACATGCGCAAACTCCTTTGACTTCTAGTCTACAAATCACAATGTAGAACCAAAAATCCCATTGGCTTTCTTTATCGCTTGTATACACTGCCTGAATGTAGACAGTGATGAGTCCACTATGAGTCCTAGGTCCTTCTAATAAAGGTATACTTTCATATTGCAGACGTCCGATTGTGTATTCAAATCTAATAAATCTCCTTCCTACATGCAACACTTCAAATTTAATCAAATGTAATCTACCACAAATCTGCCCAAGCTCCTCTGGCTAGATAATGTAGAATCTGCCATACTGTTTCAACCACCTAGTTTGGGGTCTATAAACTTAACCAGCTTACGGATTATATTCTTGTCTAGATAGTTCTACCTAGCTAACACATGTAACCACCAACATGTTCTATTCAGAACAAACAATCTGACCAGTCAGAAGGGCTACGGTTGAGAAGCTCATACTGGCTTATCTTAAATTAACCACTCAAAAACATGAAAAAACATCCAAGACCGATTAAGTCAGCTTTTCAAAAAATAGAAAGAACCTTAACAGTCTGCTTGTTTAAGTTATAGTACAGCGATTTGGCAGAGTCTGTGGTTTGACTATGCAAGATTAAGTACCCTGGAGACCACATCACAACCTGTACAATGTGAGAAAGTGGTGTATGTTATTGACCGGTTTATTAGAGGATGCATTTAAATAACGGCTTTTTAAAAAAAAAAAATAAATAAAAAAAAAAAAGGTGAAAACCCCAAAATACAATCCATCAATCCCCACCTCACCCATTCCTTCCACCAGAGATGAACCCCCACTTTCACAGCAGTTAGCACCTCACCTAGTTGTGAGTAGGAGTCAAGAACATGGCAAAAAGGGTGCAATGCCTCCAAAAGGTAGCACAAAAATCAGGATAGGAGCTTCACTGGCCAGTCCAGAAGGAGCTCACCCTAACCCAGCCAGACCCAAACTGCTAACAGAGTCTAGGCCCAGGTTTTTTTAAATTTTATATTTATATAAATACACTGCAGGCAAGTATAAAGACATAAGACCATACACAATTACAGTAAAACAAAACTAAGACAAAAGAAGAAAGAAAAACTTTCTGCAGCACATAAGGCTACAATCACTTCCTCAGCATAAACATGTGGTGTCCCAGAATAACACACAGATCTCAGACTGAAAACTCAGAAACACGGAAAGGTCAGCGAGTAGTACCAATGCAGGCGTCACCTTTCAGAAGGCACAAGTCTCACCAGCTTTAGAGACAACCTTCAACAGTATTTGGAGAACAGTATAGGCTTATAGTGAAGGAAGTGGAAAGCTAGTTTGGAAATATGGCAGGTAATCAGAGCAAGGAAGCTCACAGGGGTCTGAGAACATCTGGTGTTTCTCAGTCTTTGGCCATGAATTGTTGGCCAAATCATTTGGAGAAAACGAGACTGTCACTTTAACTGGTGACAAGAAGTGTTAAATGTATGTGATGTTGAGGATGTATAAAAGGAATGGAGTTTGCTAAAAGTTCTGATTAAATCTTACTGACCAAAAAAAAAAAAAAGTACAGATTTCCAGAATATTCTACATCTTGAGATACTGGTTCTGCCTATTTCAGCAGCTTAGCGTGAACATGGCTTTTCAGCAGAGAGAAAGAATAAAGTCAAAAATGCTAAACTCACTCCATGTCTCAACTTTGGGAGGATTTAGTCAGGATCAGCCCAGAAGGCCCATCACTTGATCAGTCCCCATCATGAGTGAAGCTCTGGCTCATTACAAACAAGAGCAAGACAAAAATTACACCAGATGGCCCTCCGACACAGATTGTCGGTGACAGACTCCGTAAACTACAGTTCTTAATGACTATACAGAGTTTGAAAGTCAAGAGAGACAAAAGCACAAAAGGAAGGGTGCATTGCACAGGAGGAGGAAAAGAATTAAACATACATAGAGCTTAGAAAGGTGGCAGACTGAAAGATTAATATTTTACACATTTCATTATTTGGCACCTAAAAGTGATTAGCTCCTAATTTTTCTTTTAGGAGCCACAAGCTGCTTGAGGTGAATTTATGTCTGGAGCGCTGTACAGAATAGCTGCCTGTTTGAATACACAATGGGCAGTTGGAAAAATCGAGAGTACACCTTATGAGAAGGATTTGGGAGTCATTGTGGACTCTAAGCAATCAACTTCCCGACAGTGTTCAGAAGCCATTAAGGCGGCTAACAGAATGTCAGGTTATATAGCACCCTGATGTGTGGAGTACAAGCCACAGGAGGTTATGGTCAAGCTTTATAACACTCTAGTGAGGCCTCATCTGGAGTCCTGTATGCAGTTTTGGTCTCCAGGCTACAAAAAGGACATAACAGCACTAAAAAAGGTCTAGAGAAGAGCAACTAGGCCGAGTCCAGGGCGATCAATCGATCGATACTTTAAGTATAAGAAGATTAAATGGCGACATGATTGAAGTGTTTAAAATTATGAAGGCAGTTAGTACAGTGGATCGAGACTTGTATTTTAAAATGAGTTCATCAAGAACACGGGGACACAGTTAGAAACTTAAGGCAACGTTTCTCAACTTTCATGTATTTACGACCCGAGTTTTCAAAACAGTTTTAAAATCGCGCCTCCCCTAACGTTTGAGCCCACTAATACCAATTTGTTCTTTTTTAATTAATGATATATCATAGATGCATATCATACCTACTTAACTTTTATCGACATTTATCTAACTCTATATTTATTTTTCTAGTATCAGAATGTAGTTTAAGTGAATTTGTTTTGGTTTCAATAGATGTATATTTCATATTTTTGATTCTTTTCTTTTTCCACATCTTCGCTCAAGGGGGCCCGCACCACAGGTGAAGAACCACTGTTTTAAGGGTAAATTTCACACAAACATTAGGAAGTTCTTCTTTACCCAAAGAACGACAGACACTTGGAATAAGCTACCAAGTAGTGTGGTAGATAGTAAGACGTTAGGGACTTTCAAAACTTGATGTTTAAGAATTAAGTGGACAGGACTGGCGAGTTTTGTTGGGCTGAATGGCCTGTTCTCGTCTAGTGTGTTCTGTCATTTTGTGATTCCAGCAGTAAACCACCATTATAAAACTGGAGTTAAAGTAGAAATCTGTGCCCAGGTAATAATTCATAAAATCCTTCAATTATCCAAACCATGCAATAGACCTACTTAGGTTTTTATTTCCACTGGTTAATGTTTACATGACTGCCCTGGTAGTCATTTAAAAAACTCCTTGGAGTTTTAACTTCAGTGAAAGGATCCATTAATCCTGAATTTACAACCTTTCAGAGCGGTTTGCGCATGAATCAAAATGGATAATTCTCATGACAAATATGTTTTACAAAAATTGAAAAAGATTAAATCATTGGACATTTCCTGGTGCTTTCACAAGGGGCACATAAGTTAAATTATCCTCAAATCAGGAAGAAATTTAAGCGTTACACAATCTCCTCTTCTCCATCTCCCTGTGAAAAATCACATTTTGTATCTGCACTCTGAAGAGCACTAAACAAAAATACGCTAAATGCAATCATGTGGACCAAGACATACAGGGGCCCAACCATAACAGCATGCAGAGGAGGCCTCTTCTCATTTCTTTTTCAAGTTTACCCAGAATTCCCTACACAGGGATGCTGTGATCAACAAGAAAATAGGCTTTACTCTGTTTAGGCCATGAAAAGAGAATGAACAAAGAATACTGAAGGCAGATAATGAGAACCGGAGACAAAGGGGAACAGTTGAATCCAGGATGCTGCCGAGAAAGGCTCGGGAATAAAAGGTAACCATGTGCCGCTGCTTTGTTCTCCTTTTATAATAATGTGTTTGTTTGTGATTTAATGCACATTTAAGAAAAAGTGAACAGCATTGAGGAACACATAGGAGGCAATAGTCCCAATGCAGGAATAACTGAAGAAAAACTAGTCATTTAACAAGCAGCTTAACGCCAAGAAAAAACATAAAAAGGCATTTTCTGTCGCAGAATGGTAAAGACAACTGTAAACCAGTAGGGAAAAATGATGCTCCGGTTTACGAAAGTCCAAAACTCTTTAAATCCAGCAAGCACACTTTGCCAAATTGCCGCCTTATAATTGGTAGGGCTGAGGAGTTCTAAAGTTGGTGACATGATGTGGATGAAAAAGTACACTTTAGGGAGAAACCTCCCAACATTTAGGTTAAACCTCCCAAGAGCAAAGTCAAACAAGACCTCTTGAAAATTGAACAGCAGCTTTATTTTACCAGTATAAAAAGAGTGAAAACTGCAATAGAACCAGAACAAGGAGAGAGACTTTCCTCCCTTGGCTGGAAAAAAAGGATTTTAGGGAAAATAAGAGCAGATTAGAAGTTACAAATGTTGTATTTACTTACATAGGAGTGCGACAAACTACAAATCAGTGATACTATTACAGGAGCATTGACAAGAAAAAGTTTCATTACTCACCCATTAAGAACTGGAACCAACTTATAGGTCTTCTTAGTGGAATATCTATTTTTAGTTGGACATGGATATAAGGTTATTTGGCAACTCGTAAAAGTAGCTCCACAGGTATGTGCTCTCCCATGGGCTGGCACCTTATACACAATTTCTTCTTGTCATGTGCCTGATGCTGTCTGGACAGCCTTCAGCACCCTGCCACCCTAAACTGGACTGAGCACATTTCAATGGATGGATAGAAACTCCACAACACAATTGGGATGAGAATGGAGGGGATTCTTTAAATACAGTAACCAACAGTAAAAAGGTAAATTAAAAAAAAAAAAAAGGTGAAACTGACTAGAGATGAGCAAAATCGGCAAGTTTTAAATTTAAAACAGTTTCTCAAAACAGACACTAAAATGTAGTTAATCTGGATAAATGTGAAACTCATTAAAGGAGTTTAACAGTGCCTGGAGTGGAGAACAAGGAATGTGGCATCCTAAAACATTAAGTACACTTAACGCTGTACTTTCCAGTGGCTACATGAAGATTTAATATGTAACACACCAGTAAATCAATTCCATTTACGACTTGTTCACATCACTGCAGGGGAAAGCAGCAAGTATATCACATTTACTAAAAAAAAAAAACAAACTTTATATTGTCCACAGGAAGACTAACACACAACATGGATTACATTCTCTGAGGGAAAAAAAAAAAACTCTGCAAACTGAAAGCCACCATTGCTAAAACCCTCCCCAGGTCCCCACCATTCTCTAGCAGCCACCTTATCCTAGTTGAGGATAGGCACACTTATGGGGATTCGAGATCTTTAGGCAAAATACATTTGGAATTAGGTATTTAATTGCTCATTTTAATGCATTTTCTTTTTGTGGGAATGGCATGAAAATAACTGGAAATCAATGCTAATTTTGTACACTTTTTCTTGCAAAGCGAAAACATTGCACTATGCTGCTGCATATATAATTTCACAGGAATCATTTCACTCCTACTTGTTCATTAGTATCTACAGCAGCTTTCAGACCTCAGTATGGGTACCAAAGCAGGTCCAAAGTGAATAATGGATCACTCCCAACAACCCCACTCTCTTCCCCTTTAATCTCAGGCACTTGGGTGGGCCACACTATGCAGTTTTCCTCTTGACAGAATGAAGACACGAAGTGTGCATAGAGTAGAGGGTGGGTTCAGGTTTAGGCAATAAGAATGTGGCCGATATTTACATCCAGTACCAAAAAATTCAGAAATGCCGATATTCGTTTTTTCAGTACTTTTCTAGTACTAGTATACCACATAACCCAAACGGATCATCAGCAAAACAAAATAAAAATGATTATGTTCAATAAAATGCCAGGTCCCTAAAAAAAAAATATCCTTCCCTCTTTTCACACGTCTGCCTCTGAACAGGTTCCACCTTTAAAGGTGGACACACAAGTCTGGATGTTGTGGCAACACATCCCAGATCAGTTTAGAAAAGCGGTCAATCTCCATTACACCTCAAAAGCAGACATGTTGATCCACGCCAAAACTTAAGAGAATCGCTGCTTGTGGAAGAGGAGCTGCGCTACTTGAGAAAGCTCATTCTCCTATTGCAATCTGTGGGCCCATTTAGATCTCCTCAAATTTTAAAGTAAAAACCATTACACAGCACGATATTGCAGAATTGTAAAAGACATGTAGGTTAGGTGACGGACACCAAACTGGAGGGGTTTGCAAGGGGGATGTTCACCCTGCAACAGACTTTATGCCCCATCCAGGGATTGTTCCTGCCTTGTGCCATATACTTGCTGGAATAGGCTGCAGCTCCTCCACAGCCCTGGTCAGGATAGTTTTAGAAAATGGATGGATGCTCATGGATTTGTAGTGATGGATCATAAATATGGAAACAGACCCTCTGTGCACTACCACTATCATTACTGTTGCAGCCATTTCAGCATGCAATATAGACTACACTCGCATGATGCACAGCTCCTTACATTCCTGCGTGTGTATAGTTCGTTGTAGGTCTGGTTGCTCACCCAAGATTAAATAAAAGGACCCTTTGTTCCTGGACATAAAAGTTGACAAAAATAAAAAAAAAATTTAAAAAAATCCAGGAACATCACAGCAATAGAAATTAAGATTGGAGTTGTGAAGTAGAAGCAGCACACAACACTGTTGCCCAGAGTCCTGACCACACGTGCAGCTTGCATGTTCTCTGAAGGTTTTCCTTCTGCTTGACTGACAAGGATTAGGTTACTGGTTGACTGAACCAATAGGTATTTTGAACCGATTCAAATCTTAAAATGTTCAAGGATCAGTGTAAAAGTCTAATGCATACTGTAGATTAATGCATCTCTTATTTACGAGGTGTGATCAAAAATTATAGCAAATATTAAATAAATTACAGTAAAGTACATTATTGCCATTAATCTCCTCACTTTCGAACACACCTACCCCATCGTTCTTGCCACTTTCTGAAGCAGATTTGAAAGTCCTCTTTTTGTGAATGCCTTGAGTTGAGCGGTTGTGCCTGCCTTGATGTCCTGCACGTCAATCAAGATCCAACATCAGGGTGAAGATGACTGGGTTTTTTGACCTTGATGGAATTGTGCGAGCAGAGTCTGTACCCAGGGACACTAAGGTGAACTCTGAATATTCCAAGGGCTTACAGCATTAAAGAAATATGCATAGAAAATAACCTGAGAAATGGGCAAATGTTTCACCCACCATCATGACAATGCTCCATGTCACACATCGTTTCTGGTATGGCAATTTCGGTCAAATGCCAGAGACCTCATGTATAAACGATGCATACACACAGAAATGTTGCGTAAGAAATTTTCCACGTTCAAATCGCGATGTATAAAACCTACACTTGGCGTAAAGCCACGCACTTTTCCACGGTACCTCATACCTTGTCGTACGCAAGTTCTCCGCTCGGTTTTGCAGACTGGCAGCACCCAGCTTCAAAGCAGTGCTACTGTTCCTGTGTGGTTACACCTTATTTTCCTGACGCGGCTTTATAAATACACTGAAACTAACCGCATATTGTGTTTTAGTGTAATGCATCCATCCATTCATTTTCCAACCCACTGAATCCGAACACAGGGTCACGGGGGTCTGCTGGAGCCAATCTCAGCCAACACAGGGCACAAGGCAGGAACCAATCCTGGGCAGGGTGCCAACCCACTGCAGGACACACACACACACACACTAGCATCTGATTGTAATTAACTTGTAATATAATGGTCCAGGCAATAGCCATAGTATTCCAAATACCATAACTGCTTTAGTGTTGTTACTCTCACTGCACCTTCTTTCAGCTGCTCCCGTTAGGAGTTGCCACAGCGGATCATCTTTTTCCATATTACTCTCACTGCACCACTCTGAGTATTTATATCACTGTATCTGAGTGTGAATCACAGCAGCAGCTGATCGGAAAGAGAATTATCGGGATACAGACTCAAGCACACGCTGTCTCAGCCACGGCAAAACGTTTCAAAGCCTTTCCTGTACGGACCTCGCGGTTCAGAAACAGTTTCATCCCAAGAACTTTAAATGCACTCAATCAATTGCTCCTTGTAGAACTGTTTGTACTTATAAGTACAATTACCTCACTGTATGCTTGCACTACAGTTATAATATCTCACAACCTGAGCCACTTTATAAAGTGCGTATTTACATATGACGATATCATTTTTAAGATGAAATGCAGCCAAATACGTTTATTATATTATGCAGGTAAAACTAACTTCATTTAAATAATCCATATTCTTCACTGGGACTGGCGTGAAGGATAGAATAATTAAACATGTACTACGAAGATAGTTCAATGTTCCTTAAACGTTTTGAAGAATCAGCACTCTAAGCTTACAGATGGCTTAACGTCTATTACAGAGCTGATTGTGTGGTGATCGGTTACTTGGAGAAAGAAAAGCAAGGACTGCAGGGTCGGCCACGCCAATACATATTGAATATAAAACAGAAAGAGAAAATAACGACACAGCTAAAAATGCAGGGGCAAATTCCAAAAAAAGTTAAACGCTTGTCATGAGCACGAGGCGGCTATGCAGTGTCCGCAACGGACGTGGCCACCCGCCGTGCAGAAGATACCTTATTGACATTGGCGGGCGAAGGGGCCACCGATTCTCTCTCTGCCTAGAGCAGCCCACGAGTACTGCTGCAATAAATTTCATCGAAGGTCGCACACAATCACTGCGCCATGTTCACATGTTTAATAACGTGCTTTAACTCCTATCATCATGAAAATATCATCACATATACATCTCAGTATTTTAGTTATTCAGAGAGCTGTAATATCATGAATGTAATGGATTCGGTCTCCTGTCAGAGGAAGAGAGCCGGTTTAAAAAGCAAGTAGTGATTCACACACAGAGCACATATAAGATCACATACAAAACAAAGCACCTAACGTGCTACTTTAATTACAATGTGATTTGAGAAACTGGTTAAACAAACTATTTTAAGATGTTTATGACGTTCTACTTTAATGACAAAATAAACTACGTGATTAAAGTGGAAATGTCGAGATTGAAGTTGACATTTCATGCTTTTCCCCCCCCACTGTGTGCCTATTTTTTTTTTCTCTGTACCCTAATAAACTTTCATATGACACTCAGACGGTGGGGTACGACTCGCCTTTTCACGGCGACTTTGATGTGACTTCTTTTTTATTTCTGGCACTGTGCGATTTTGTGAACGTGAGCTTTCAAGTTTCTCCAACACGCTATGTCACTCGATCAACTTCCTCTTGTTGATTATACCATGGTTTAATTAAACAAATAGTATTTTTTCCTTTGCCTCCACTTAGTATTCGCTGAAATTCTTATTCCCCGTGTTTTTCCCATTGTCTTTTCACAGAAGGCTGAGCTTAAGGGCGATTTATATTGATTTGCATATTCAAATAGACGTAATTCTGGGAGGAGTTGGGGCGTTACATAAAGCGCGTGCACGAGCGTTAGTTTTCACGCTGATCGGGATTTATGTAGCAGAAGAACATGGAAGTTGGAGTACACACAGATTCCTGCATTTGGATTTTTCTGTGTGTAAGCACATTTCGGCTTTTGTGCTTACGCCATGTTATAGCGCGAATTCTACGCACGGTGTTATACATGAGGCCCCAGATCTGGCACCATGCAACTTCTAATTCTTCCCTAAGGACTAAACGACAATGAAAAATAAACGTTTCCTCAATGTCTTCCATTCAGGACATCAAGGCAGCCAAACAGTACAGCGGAAGACACTCGCAAAAGAGGGACTTCCAGAATGGCTTCAGAAAGTGGCAAGAATGATGGAATAAGTGTGTTTGAAGCAAGGGGGAGTAATGGCAAGGTGTCTAATAGAGGTTTTTTTTTTATTTAAACATTCATATTTTTCTGATCACACCTTGTATATTTGGTCCCAAAGAACATTGAGATTCTTGTAAACCTGGGTGAAGTAGATCATCACGTCTGTTTTGAGGCATAAATTGGCTGAGTATAAGCTTCCTGGGCACCTAAATTTAGATAGGATTAGGACAATAGACGGCAGCCTTTAATGAAGTGGCATTGCTTTAAAAGTATGTTGGGCTGGGCTTTGGAGGGGTAGTTTGGCTTGTATTCGTTTCTTGCTACTGATCTATCCACCTCTCTTAACTAATGAAGTAGTTTCCCTTTGAAGGTTTATCATCTTTCATTATTTTCCCTTTGAGGCCACAGTACTTTAAAATGTATTACAAAGTTTCCCATTCAGATTTGCATGAAAGAGGCCGTAGATCTTCCAAAATAAATTCAAAACAGACTTGAGCACCCCGAGCTAGAAGCTGCACCAGGCAGGCTAAGCTACAATACCCCTAGAGGTTTAAAAAGGCAGTCCGTTTTCAAACAAATCAAAAAGTAAAAGCAATTTGAAATTACATAGTAACTGCAACAAAAAGAAGCTGACATAGTGCAACACATTCAAGATGGCTTATGGGTAGTTCAAACGCACAGCACTCTGCCGTTAGTCTAAAACGGGGGTCCTCTATCACAGTCCTAGAGGGCCGCAGGTTTTTGCTCCAACCCAGTTGCTTAAGAAGCACTTATTGCTAAACGCTTCTGCTTCACTTTAGTGGTCTCGCTCATTAAGATTGAGCCCTTATTGCTTATTTTTGTCTTAAACAGCTATATTTTCGGATTTTAAAAATTGCGCCTTATTAGCAAGAATATGAAAATGACAAAAGAGCAGCATTTCTCCATTTAGCTTGTTTCCATTTACACCTGTCTGTCTGTCTGCACTATTGGGTCTAATTAAATACTTGGAAGGAAAGTGAAGAAAAAAAAAAGTGAAGGACTGAGAATTACTCATCCATTTTAGCCTTCAAATCATTTGCATGATAGAAAGGGAAAGAAAATCTAGGATATGAGAATGGCCTGACATAGCAGAGTTAAAGCACTAACGAGCCATGAAATTATTGGCAAGAACTGCTTTCTAATTAAGCAACCAGGTTATAACAAAAACCTGCAGTCACTGCGGCCCTCCAGGACTGGGATTGAGGACTCCTGGTCTAGAAGAAACCAAGGTCAAATGAATATGGATGCTCTGCTGCAGGATTGCACCATTGTCCAAAAACCTCACTACAGTGTGTTCAAAGGGGGGAACCTGCGAAAATTTAAGCAATGCTGGCTCAGTACAGAAGTGAAAACCGCAGAACTGAACCATAAAAAAAAAATGAATGAGTAGACAAATAGAGGGAAGGACAAGTGTAACCAATGAAGCTCGATCTGGTCAACCAACACAGCACACACAAGCCTACAGCAACACGGTGAATGCCTTCATTAGAGGAGGCTGAGGGATCACAATGGCTGCTCTTGCTACACATTTGGATATCAATAGATCTGCACATCCCACAGTGCATGATGACTTGGGGTACCATAAAGTTTGTGCAAGATGTGCACGCAAACCGCTTACTGATTTTCACATGCATCATGAAACATTACGATCCAGGAGTTTTGGAACAGATTGTCACCAAATATGAAAGATATGTCCACCCTGTGAGCAAAAGGCAAGAGACAAAGCATGCAGCAGAAACTCATCTCCATGAAAAGACAGGAGACAGCCCTTTACCAAGAAAATCAATACCTATTGGGACATGAAGGGTCCTATTATGAAGCATTTTCTGGAATATGGACAAACAGTAAGCAGCGTAATGCTAAGATAAACTGAAACCTACAATACACAGCAAAGAGAAGGAAAAATGCAGTCAAAAACAGTCTACATGATTGCACATTCACCTCTGATGAGCTGAAGGTGACAGTGCAGACCTGGATTTGGAAGCAAACAAAAAGCTACTTCGATGGAAAGAAGAAATTATTGGAGCAATACCAGAAGCACATCGACCTGCAGGGAGACCATGTGGAGAAGTGATAACTTCTGCTCACAGCTACTGGTATTAAAGGGTAAGGCCTTTGTTTCTCACTTGTATAAATCACTTTTACAAGTGAACATTAACTCAAAAGTGATTTACAAAGGCAATGTAGGAGGTAGAAAGGCATAAAGAACCTTAATTCTTCTAAACACAAAGTCACATGAAGGTGTCCCGGCAGTGTATGTGTGTGCTTGTGTTCACCTTGCGATGAGCTGATGCCCCATCCAGGGATTGTGTTGGTCTTGCGCTGATCCTGCAGGAATGGGCGCATCCCCGAAATGATGGATGTAATCATTAAACATACTTTTCAGAGATATTGTGGCAATGCATCCTCAGAATTTAATGGATGTTTTGGGCACACGCATCGCATCACGTGAAGTATAAACCTGGCCTTAGGCGCTTTACTTTTCAGCAGACGATCTCGACTAGGGCTTATTTTCAGAGAAACACGGTAGTTATCACAATGCTAACTCTTTTTTCTACCTAAACCCGTTTTAAGAACGGTTTGTTACAGTACTGTATGAACATACTTTTATTACAGAACTGTACAATACTGTAGTAAGTTAAGATTTTTAATTTGGAAGTGTTTTATATACACAGCATTGTAAAATACTAGACTGAGGCAAACATTTGACTAAGTGACATTTAATAAGAACCATATGTACATGTTCCAGCTTGCATAAAAATTCAACTTAAGGGCAGAAAAAACAAACCACTGATCTCGTTCTTAACTTTGGGACTGCCTGGAATAAAGTAGACACAGGGTACACCTTGCAGGGGGAGATGCCACTTTTTGTTACAAGGTCAAGGGGAGATAATCCTACTATGCTGCTCTCTATTAGGAGCAACATATCCTTGGTGAATAAACTCCATTGCCAAAGGTGGCAAACTTAGGTTACTCAGACCCAGGATCATCAGCCCAGAAGGACTACATTATATCTATGTGTCTTGTTCATGCTAACAATACGAAGTGTCTATGTAGAGTATAGACAAGTGACAGGCACCACTCACAATCAGCGCTTAAGTGGCTGTCAAGCGCAGGGTACAAGAATATGCCAATCCATAACTAACTTGGTGATCGTCACTCACCCCAAGACAATGCTATAATATTGACCCCAAAATAGAATTAAGGCAGCTCAGGAAACAAATGGGTAGGTAGAATAAATGGAGGCAATGCATTAGTCCCATGACACATTCCCTTATTTAACAACCTCAAGTCAATAACGCCCTATTTGACTACACACTTATTTGCTTAATCCAGACTTTGGGTTGGGAGTGGAGCCTATTCCGGTAGCACTAAACACAAGGTTCACTCATGATCAGACCCAATATGGAATTGCCAGCTAACCAAACATGTAGGTCCGGGATCATTTGATGGTGAATATGCAAAATCTTGGCCCTCTAAATTTATACATGAAATTTAAATCCTGGATACTGGATGCACAACACACTGCCATGCCCCTCAATTAATTTATGTACTGCACACACACACACCACAGTCAGACTGTCTCATGGCAATATTGCCTACTACAGTGCTTTAGTGCATCATGTATGCATCTCTTGTTCAACCAATGCAACTCGCCTTGAATGCCAATGTAAAGGCTGGGGCTTTCTTCAATACATTTCAGGGCTTAGACTGCACTTTCTAGGTTCAAAAAGCAGCTGGTGACCATTGAGGGAACATTGGCTACAAGGCAGAAATCAACCTTCAACTGGACCCCAGACCAAAGGGCTCATCTACAATGTTGGCCCAATATAGCAGGCCTCATGCTGCCTTCTGAACATCTTTGACCACCAGCTGCTTGAAAAGCATCAAGGACAAGAGGTACAACAAAAAATTAGTACACATCTGGCAACCATAGAATCTCTGCACTCATGCTTACCATTTTCTGCACGCCACACTCCTCCACTGAAAATTTAAAGACAGCCACCTCTTCTGTTATGATTACTGGCACGCAGGAGCCATGACCTTGGACTTTTAAACTTTTAAGCTGTAATGCTGGACGGGTGGCCTCCTGTTGAATGGCAAACACAAAATGCCCATCGCTGGAGCACTCTGGTGGGGGAAAAAAAAAAAAAGTTCAGATTGAGAGCTTCAATTTTAAATACCATGGACCCCAGCCAAAATGCTAATCTCTCTGGAGGCTTTGAGAATTTAAAATTGGATAGTCATTGCTTCCAGTTATTCTAGGCTGAACAACCCTGTGAAGTTTAAAATAGGATTTATAAAGCACTTGCCAAAGCACAGACTGGAGACTGGCGTTGCTTAGAACAGAAAACAAGGAGGCAAAGGCAAGCAACACTCCAGGGATGCCATAATGCAACTTCAAGGATTTCAACACTCACCATCCATTTTGTAGTAGCACTCTCCTGTCTGTCGGCTGTAACAGCACCCCAGATTGAGGCAGGCAGCCACAGAAGCACCTCGGGTTCCACATGCCACTCGCAAGCTGGATGGGATAAGACAGTCATGCTCCATATCTGGGAGAAAAAGGTCGACACACTCCATTGTACAGAAAACTAAAATTATGGTTATGCATCTCACACCAAACACCAATTCAAAAATACATACAAGTTGCACTTCACTAACATAATATCCTTTTTAAAAGTACATAAAAATGTCATCCAGAGTGTAGTAGTGATATTAGTTCTATGGCCTCACAGCTCCAGAGTCCTGGGTTCAAATCCAGGCCCTGATACCACTCAAAGTCCACACAGATTTTCCTAATTTTTGCCCCATGTTTTTCCTCACACAGAAAAGATTAAGTTAATAGGAAAATCTAAATGGCCCACAAGCAAGTGTGCACTGCAGTGAACCAGTGCCTCACCCATTGTTGTTTCCTGTCTTGTGCCAGATACTGCCAGGAGAGGCTTCTGCAACACTGATTTGGCATAAGAAGTTTTGCAGTAGAATGGAAGTCTTTAACCTAAATTAGTTAGCTGTGTTGAGTCAAAGCTTCAATACTAAGCTTGTGCTGTGTGTTCCTATACAAGGTTAGGATACAGCAGATATTTATACACTCCAGAGGCACATTGGTTAGCATTGCTGCCTCACAGATACAAATGCCAGGTCTTAACATCACTAATATGGCAGGTGGCAGGACTGGCACTACTTACGGCTGCTCCAGTTAGAGTTTGCCATAGTGGATCATTTCTTTCCATAGCTGTCCTTACTTCCTCCTTGCTAATCCATTGCACTTATTCATCTCCACAACCCCTCTCTCTCAAAGTACTCTTTCCATCTGCTCAACACTCACCTTGCTTGCGAGTACGTTTCCATCTTTATCCTTTATCACCCTAACCTGCTGCACATCTTTTCCACCTCAGTCCCTCTGTCTAGCCAATTGGTACAGGTCCTTTTCTCCCTCCTTACTGTCCAACCTCTCATACAACTCATCATACCCCTTTTCTTTAGCCTTCGCCACCTCTCTTCACCTTGCGCCTTATCTCCTGGTACTCTTGTCTACTTTCTGCATCTCTCCGACTATCCCACTTCTTTGCCATCCTCTTCCTCTGTATACTCTCCTGTACTACCCCATTCCACCACCAGGTTTCCTTTTCCTCCTTTGTCCAGATGTCACGCCAAGCACCCTTCCTGCTGTCACCCTTACAACATCTGCTGTAGTTTCCCCAACTGTCTGGTAATTCTTCATTACCACCCAGTGCCTGTCTCACCTTTTCCCTAAACCCAACCTTACAGCCTTTTTCAACTTTCACCATTTAATCCTTGGCTCTGCCCACACTCTCTCTTCTTGATCTCCAATGTCATCCTACAGATTACCATCCTATGCAACTTAACTACACCTTCTCCTACCACCACTTTGCAGTCTTCAATCTCCTTCAGATCAACTCTTCTGCATAGAATGTAATCCACCTGTGTGCATCTTCCTCCACTCTTGTATGTCACTCTATGCTCCTCCCTCTTAAAATATGTATTCACCACAGCCATGTCCATCCTTTTGGCAATATGCACTATCCTTGGACCTTCATTCCTCTTCTTGACACCATACCTACCCATTAACTCCTCATCTCCTCTGTACCCTTCACCAACATGTCCATTGAAATCTGCTCCAATCACCATTTTCTGTCCCTTGGGTATACTGTTCATCACTTCATCTAACTCACTCCAGAAATCTCTCTCTCTCTCTCATCCATTGCACACCAAACTTGCGGGGCATATGCACTAACAACATTCATCATCACACCTCCAATTTCCAGCTTCATAATCATTACTCTGCCTGACACTCTTTTTCACCTCCAAAACACTCTTGACATGCTGTTCAGAATAACGCCTACACCATTTCTCCTTCCATCCACACCATGATAAAACAGTTTAAATCCACCTCTGATCCACCTGCCCTAACTCCCCTTCCATTTAGTCTCTTGTACAAACAATATAATCAACCTTCCTTCTCTCCATTATATCAGCCAACTCTCTCCAGGACTGGCACTCCAGCCACCAAATAAACCTCACTGTTCCGTTCCATTCCATTCAAACTAGTGTGGTGCGGAGGTATTAGATGGCTGCACTTCAGTCCTAATCTGGAATCCCGAGGCGGTTCGTCGTGTGGTGGGTGCAGCCATGTACAGTATCAGTGCATGTGCCCAACCTGAACCTGTAGCAGAGTAACTTTTCACTTCCTCTGCCATTCCTCCCAAACCCCTTAGACCAAGGGCATTAAATGTAAATTGTACGGAGGGCCAAAACCAATGCAGGACGGAATATTTCAACTACCACCACCACATTTTCTTTATAAGATGCACAGGTACATTCCTCATCACAATCTTATGTTTTGCAGAGTCTCTTCATTTCTCAGACACTATGGTACTGTGGCCGCTGTTCTGTTTAAACTGCCAAAGTCAACATGGAGTGAAAAAATTACATTGGTGCATCAAGTCAAGGGCAATGGGCAATGCAAGCAAAAGTCAATTTGTAATCTGAATTAGCATACATCATGATTGGAATGTACTTAACTATATTAAAAAGTGTATAAATGTTTTGGATCACACAAATGACAGTGATAAATTTGACACAAATAGGATTTCTACACACAATCAAGGAGGTAAAGGATTGTGAAAGGACCATTACAACAGGCAGGTCAGCCCTGACACCGCTCATTGTCTAAAGTTGCACAGGAATGGCATCAGCAGAGTTTATCAGCCTGTGAGAAAGTCACACCTTTGATGTCACACAAACACTTAAGTTCGTTATCACAGTGTGGCATGTCAAACACTTTTCATTTTCTACTTGGGTCAATATGAAGAGCCATTGGGGGGGATGATAGCCTCTTAGAGTTTTTTCTCAAATATGTAAAAGCTTTGCATTTTTGGCTTGGAAAAAACTACTAAATCTCATCTTTACTATAAAAAGTGCAAAACACTAAAAGTACAAAGCCAGAAGTGTAGAAAATATAAGGATATAAATAATGAATATGAACAGCCCACAGCACGTGTGCGAGTATCATTTACAGATTCCCAGAAACACTTTGTTTCAAATTAATCGCCTTAGATAAATTTGTTTTGTCATCATAGCTGATAAGAGGCATTTCATACGAGACGCCATTATAAGGCTTGGAAAAGACAAGTCTACAACATTTCCCAGGTAACACTTGGGCCTGACACTTGCGCAAGACATGCTTATACCATCACCCAAGTAATGCTTGGTACCAACACTGTTGCCACTTTTACATACCCCCGAGAGTAAACCTGGGGTCTTACAAAAGACATGTCTATACAGTTGCTCAAGTGACACTTTGGACAAACACTTAGACCTAGGCATCACTTTGACTGTAAAAACAGTGCTAACGATAAGAAGGTTAAATGGCAGACGTAAACTTAAATCACTATATACGGAAGCAATCTACATATGAAACAAGTAAAAAGGTCTGAGAAAACTGAACATGGGCTTGTGTAATATGTTTTCACTATTTATGAAGTACGTTGCTTTAACAAAAGGTCCAAGTGCCAAGTCCAGCCCACAGGCCTAGAGCTCGATTCTCCTGCCTTAAACATTCAGTATGCTGGTTAAATTGGCATCTCTAAATAAACTAAATACGAGAGTGTCAGCAAGTTCACCCAGTGATGGATTGTCATCCCATTTTGCAAGGTTGACACTAGTGCACTCATTAACCCTGAGCCGGACAGGCACATGATGGCAGAAAACCTTTTAGTGCCTTGGATGGGCATATTGGATATTAAACAAGTGAGGTTAATGAACTGAACGGTCTCTCGTTTGTCAAATAGGTTCTAAAACACACAATTTAGACATCCACGTATGCATTAACTGTGCACAGCCATGTGTATGTAAATGCATATACACACACACTTGAAAATATGAATACATTGAGAGTTCGACTAAGTATTACATCTATTGAAATATAGGCCAGGGGTATAGATTGATAAAAATCTGTTGCAGTATACTCAACTTGTACATTAATTAACTTCGAGATGTTAAATTTTAAAAGCAGCTTACAACCTCCAGAGACACTCCCGAACAAACCTGTACTTTCCTTTAAAGGCCTTGGACAAGAGATTTGGATCCGCATTGGAGGTCCTCCAGTCAACAAGCGCACTTCCAGAATCACAACGTAAGAATCTTCCTGGAACAGAATTGGCACTGTATTAGTCAATTACTAAATAAAAATGATACATAAACACTCCTACAGTATCCGTATCTCAGCCCTGTGGCTGCAGGTAGAATTTTCAAACTTTCCCCAATCCCAAATAAATCAAATGAGACCAAGAAGTGGTTCCAAAATGTAATTTATTCAAGGAAAAAAAAAAGAAAGGAATTGTTACTTGTTAACAAGACAAGCCGACTTGCCAGAGTCCCTTACTCACTTTTCCTCAATCAATCAGATGGGGGGCATAAAGCACTTTCCCCACCTATAATGTATATAACTCTGTTCTCACTATTCAAACTGCTTTTCATTGTGAGTGAGGAGCCACTATGCTCACCACACGAACTATTCGGTGAAGTGAGAGATTTAGAGGGGGTTGGGGGAGCAGAACAGCTAGGCCACGGAGTTCAATTGAGCCTGGACATTAGGATATACCCTGCTCTTGACAAAGGAAACCAGAGATAGGACCGCTCTTTTACATCTCATCCAAAGGACTACAACATTATTACAGCAAAGTGGTACCATCACAGCACTGGGGCATTGTGAATCTGCATTCAGACCACAGGTTAAGCGCCCCCTATTGGATTAGCCAACACTTCATCTTAGCAGAGCTTGGGTTTTCTGCTGGAAGGTCTCCTCTATCCACCACTATCACGGGTCTCTCTCCACACCCCAAACACCTGTTCAGATTTATTCTCAAAACCAGATACAGTGGCTGGAATGGCATTTTAAGGACACGTGCTTAGGAGCACTTCCAGTCCCCTTAAAAGTACCTGCAGATCAGGGGCTGTCCATTTGCACCAGACTAGAGGGCCACCAATTGGCTCTTTGTGTTCCTGCAACCACAGGCCTAATCGCCCTTCAAGCACCAGACAATGTCATTCCTTGCCTTACAGGATTACAGATTGTCACAACATTAGAACAAACTAGATGAGAACAGGCCATTCAGCTCAATAAAGCTCACCAGTCCAGTCCAATCAATTCTAAAAAAAAAAAAAACATTGTTGAAGTCTTACTGTCTACCACACTTCTTGGTAGCTTATTCCAAATGTCTATCGTTATTTGTGTGAAATTTACCCTGAAGTTTCCAACTGTGTCTACGTGTTCTTGATGAACTCATTTTATAGTGACAGTCTCGATCCACTGGAGGAATTCCCTTCCTAATTTTAAACTCTCCAGTCGTGTCACCACTTAATCTCCTTTTGCTTAAACTGTATAGGCTCAGCTCTTTTAATCTTTCCTCATAACACACTAGAAAAGGTCCAGAGAAGAGCGACTAGGCTGATTCCAGGGCTACAGGGGATGAGTTATGTCCTTTTTGTAGCCTTGATACCATGAATATACTACGTGAATATTGCTAGTGTACTTGGTACTGCTTATAGCTGGGTCTTCTACCCTGTAATGACAAATTTCTTCCATCTCTCACCATGGTCTACTTCACATCAAGACCTGCGTGTTATCCTAGCGGCTATTTACACAGTTCAAGTGTGGGCCTTGTGATGGGCTGATAATACAGAAGTGGTCTCTGTCTTGTGTCCAGTGTTGTCAGGATATACTCTAATCTCCAAAGCACTACACAAGGGTTCAACAAATGGACTATCAAGAGGTACTCTGGCACCCAGTGCAGGGTAAGTTGCTGCCTTGCTCTCAATGATACTACAAAAAGCTCCAAACCCCACAAGGCTGAATCAAGCAGGTTTGACAAAAGGATAGAACATTAAACCTGTCAATAGGTGGTGCTTCATAACTGGGTACTTTTCCCTTTTCTCTTAATTCAGGACAAATTTGACAAGCAGTGCTTTTGCCAACCCCCAGTAGGATTTTCAGTTATGCCAAGAAACGGCAGGTAATTTGCATAAACAGATTTGCTTCCTGAATCTTGTCCCTGATATTATGCATCGTTAATGCAGTTTGTAAAAATCAGAAATACTTTCAGTACAAGTAGTTCAAAAGGGTTGGTATCCACAATAGTGCCAGCAAATGCCATATGTTCATTTAAAAAAAAAAATGGACAACATTAAAAGACAGACAGCACCACATTGGGCACATATCCAAATGCAGATTGCATCTTCTGCGGCATACACCTTAAAAAGCCATTTCTGTCCGATTACTTGTTTGATGAAGTTGCTCACCAGTTAGAAATTTAATTTGATTCCTCGCAACAGGAGGATATCACCAACCATTTTACTTAGCTATGCAAGCATTTCTTGAAATCCATGTAAATTTTACACATAAACTACTTTTCCCTCACCTTATGACATAATATGTACACAATCTGCCAAAGCTTCTAATTTGAGACACTTCTCTGGCAAGTTCTGTGCCTATAGCAGGTGGCATTAGAACTTTGCTTGCAATTAAATGGGTGTGGGGGAGAGAACAGTGGTTTTGTGCTACTAATTTCTTAATTACAATCTTCATCAAGACTGCAAAGCTAAACTACTGTACTTAGTTTTTTTTAATGTTTAAAAGAGAAACAATTGCGAGAAAAGAGATTGGAGAATCCATATTTATACAGCTGGGAACAGAGGTGGGCCAACAGGCATTTAAAAATGATGGCAGAAGTTCACACAGAAGACACGTTTAGAGGGAAGGCAGCTTAGGTCTAAGAAATGGATCTCCTTCATACAGTGGGGATTAGCTGCCTTAGGAGTTTAACATCATGAAAGTACACATGATGAATCTTTTAAAAAGCTAAGTACTTGTATGTAAATCAGATCACAACAGATTTTTCTTTTAAAACTAAGGCCAAGTCAAACCCCATACCAGTCCACTTTACTGGCCTTTATGGTAACCCAGTAATCAGTATTGTTGCAATCAGACAATCCAAAAAATGTGCTACATGTTCCCAGATTGTTTCCTCCTACATTCAGTATACTTCCTATCATTATAAAATACAGTATGGGCACATATTTGCTCTTGAACAGTTTAGTAGTTTGCCCTAAAGTTATCCTGTCCAGGTCATTTTTGGCCTTGTGCTTCAGTAATGCGAGCTGAATAAGAACATTCAAAGGCACCGAATTATTTTCATTGGGACACTATAGTGCTTACATTGCTATTTCAGAGCTTACAGCCTGGTCACCGTGAGCACCTCCACGTGTATCTGGAGATTACAGTCATCCCTCAAATCTCAATGTCATAATACCAGGTACCCAAGATCAGGGCCAGCACATGAAATAAGGTGAGCGGGAGATTGCATCAGGCAGCATTTTAAGGGTGGCATTTTTTTGTGTAATGTATAACATTACAAAATGACAATACAAAAAGTGTGAAACTTAGGAATTCCATATACAGTACAAACTTTCTTTTTAAAAAGTTTCAAATTTCTCATAACAGTGTGCTATGTTTTAGCACAATGGGAAAATCCAAAATTCAAAATGGAGCATGTGCATTTCAACACCACATATCAATCCATGGGATTGTAGTTTCTCACGGTGTTTTTAACTAGGGGGCTCTGACCCCTGCTCACCAACCCCTGTGTACCAGCCACTTTGCGTCTCTGCCACTCGCATATGTGGATTTCACTTTCAAACAATAAATCATTTAATTCTCACAGATACGCCTCTTCATCGGCAACCCTGATGGCAACACAAATTAGATGATCTACAAGACTCTGACTTGAAGTTTAAATCCGAACAATATCTACATACTTCTGTCATATCACCCATGTCCATATATTCAATCTTTTCGCTGTTCCGTTATTTTAGAGTAATACATTTCAGTTTGTTAGCACTAATCCAATCTTTACTACCAGTTTGAGACTTTCGAATTTTAGTACTTTCATAATCTCTAACTTGCTCTGCATGTGTATCGCACCAATGTTTTTGAACCTCTTTACAACATTCAACTTTGTCATCTACTCGGTCTTTTATTTCCGACCCCACTTGCAGCTGAGAGCGCAGGAACTGGGTCTGACAATAGCATTCACACGAATGAAAAGTGATTGGACCGTGGACGTGGTTGTAAATGTTTGAGAGGAGGGCAGGACTTCTCAAAATCTCTTGGCAAAAAAAGTCTTGCCTCACGCAACCTGAAATCCTCTCGCAGGAATTTAAATGATCTGCGAGAATGTCTCATCTCAGGGATGTCCTTTTATAATAGAGAGAGAGAGAGGCATATCATAGGTGCAGCCTTGATTTGAATGGGGGTTCAAGGGATCCTAGAGCAATGCTACAAAAAATGGCAATAGTAAAAATGACTTAAAATCCATACCTCCTGCTTTGGACTCTAAAACCAACTGTGGCTCCATTTAGTCTGCATCTCAATTCCATTTTGAGAGCGATTCAAAACCAATATAACTGTACTTCTCCTTCCTGAATTTGCAAAATAAAAATACAAAGACAACCTAATAAACGGGAATATCAGCAGCATGACTTCAAATTCTTTAATATGCAGGATCTCTGAAGAAGTCAGCACACAGTGACAGGTGCTTAAAGATGCTCCGAGTGGAATCATCACTGCCGAATCAAAAACGCACATTGAGGCAGAACATTGGAGAAAAACAAACTAGGGCAAAATGGACTGGATCGGTAGTCTTTTTGCATTTGACATTTTATGATAAGATGAAATCTGTGTGACAACAAATAGTCTAATTTAAATAAATTAGAATTTTAAATGATTTTTAGTCTAGTTTAGTATTTAATCCACCGGACCGCTGAGTATTTTTATAATTATACAGCCCTATAAGGTTGGTTGGGTGCGCACACTGATGGCACACTACTGTACCCACCACGTGACAAAACCACCTCCACTGGGACCCAAGTGCTATAACCATATACATATTTAGACCCTGGAACTAATCTGAATAGTGCAATTACAAAATTTATTGAAACTGAAGCATAATTTTTTTTTTTTACTGAACATTTTGATCCCATAGATTAGATTATGTGTGCAAGTTAGTTAATATCACCATCCAATGGATGAATGCTCTGCGTCGTCTTACAGCTAAGGAGGAGTTTAGTGTGCCAGGAGATGGAAATGTCAAGTTTTTGATGATGATGATGGACAGAAGATGGGATTTGAGGAGTCGTAACCCATTAGCAATTTTACACAATGGCATAATCGCTAATTTCTGGAATTTGTTTAAGGTGCCAGTCACAATGTCTCGTTACGTTTACGCTATGCACATTCAGTTAAAACGACAGGTGTCTTCAAGCTTACAGGACAATTTAAAAGAGCCGAGGTGTCTGAGGGGTGCAAAAATCAGACAGTGCTCATTCAGTCTCACATCTAGCTTCATTGCTTAAAATCCCTATTGTGGACTTGGTTTTAAAGCTAATCTTAATAAGTCTGTATAGAAATATGCATCGTATGTCAATAGTGTGTGAAGGGGGTCCAGTGGTGTTGGGTGTGGAGGGGCAGCAAAAATGCATCTCTCCTCAGACAGCATATCATAATGTGCCAGAACTGCCCAAAATGACCCACCGTTAGCCAACTGTGCTGTGTGATGAAGTGTACCAAGCCAATAAGATGCCAGGTCTTGTTGCCAGGATAGGCTCCCACTCCCTCAAGGATGGATCTTTCAGAAGAATTTACAATGTCGAACATTCATTCCCACCTTGAAATCAGCGCACTCCACACAAAAGACTTTGCATTAACACAGTTGAGTTTCATCTTGCCACCTTGAAAACTTATATCACTTAGTTTAAATTTGAAATTCAATTGGAGACAAGTAAACGGATACCTCAGCATGGACATAGCAGCCATCATAAGCACTAGAGAAAGTCACCAAACCAGATGCCTCACTGCTTGCTACAGTTTTGCAATGACTTGAAGTGGTTGGCACCTTGATGGCCACACCAGCGAGATCTGAAACGACAAAAGCATGCAGTGGGGAGAAAACTTAAGACATCTTTTAAATGGTAAAAACAGTCCGTAAATATTAGAGAGAGGACATTAACCTGCAAGAAGGAAAGTAAGCAAACCTTATTCACTCTAGCATTTTGTTGCTTTTGCTTATTTACAAGTTCAGCCCACTGTCTGCGAGTTTGAATTCAACCCACTTTCTCAAGTCAACTCTTACTTTTAGCTGACCTCATTGTATGGTTAGCCATTCTGATAAAAAAAAAAAACCCACACACCCCTCCAGATTCAGAACAGCATAATAAAATTTGTTTAAAAGGAATCCAGAACTGTGTAGTAGTCATCCATTACTTTAAATGCTAGCATTTATTACTTTGATTTACCCTTTTCTGTGACGTCTGCTCCTTTAAATTGCTTTCAAATGCTACCAATTAGAAGTGCAGACACTGCTCCAAAATGACATTAAATGCTGACGGGAAGCAGTTACTTCCATGTCACACTCCGTTGTGTGCTCATTAGTAAGAGAACAATTATAACCAGAATATACAAAGGGGCAAAAATCTTAAAGTAAGAAAACTAATTCAAATTTACCACTTTCATTTCTAGATTGACAATCAAAAAGCTGGTAAATAACTTACTTGATGAACAGGCAGATGCCCAGTTTGTGACAGAAGTTGGAGGATGAAAACCAGCAGCCCACACTGAATGTAAAGGTATAATGCACCCAAAACTGACATTTTATGCATTACAACTTTGTATTTTGTGGATATGGCTGAAAATCGGATATCGTGTTTTCACGCAGAAACAGGGAGAGAGAGGTTTGACAAAATAGAATTCAGCGGCAGCCAGTGCTGAACAAGAGCAAACAAAGGGGGAAAAAAGAAGCCATTAAAGAAAAGTCACGTTACCGTCATCACAATCCACACATCTTATTCCAGTCACTTGCTTAAAATGTGCAAAATGGATGCTCTTAACTAAAATAGTTACTTCTAGAATGATCAGCACTTCCATAATAGTAAAGCCAACACTTCACGGGAGTGACTTTGATTCAGAGACCCACCTCTCCCAATCATTCATTAATCAAGAGTCCAGTGATCAATTCAAAAAAAGTCACTCCTGTTTATGTATCTGTCTCTCTCCATTATATAAAAAAATCCTGCAATGAGAGGAGACTTATTGGAAGATTCCCCAACCCCAAGTCCCGCAAGGCGAGACTTTGACCATGAGATTTCTTTCAAGTCACGCCCTCCTCTCAACCATTTTCAAACACGCACACTGTACTCTCACCTCTCAATCGTGTGAATACTTTTGTCAGACCGTTCCTGCTCTCAGCTTTCATGAATTTTAACGTTTTCTTCACTTTAAGTTCCCAATTAAAAAAGACATATGTCCAAATCTTATTGAAGAATTTCATCACAAAGGTTTATCAACAGAAAAATGAGTACACGGGCAATCCTAGCACCAAGAAACAAAGTCAAACGAATTAACACCAAAAATGTTGATCGGTTACACAGCAAATTGGTTAAACATTACACAACAAGGAGATCTTGATATGCCATTCGTATTACAATGTGTATACAGTTTCCCGTTAGAATAGCTTTTGCAAAGACAATTAAATCTCAGAGCCAAACTTTCTAAAAAGTAATTTAATAGAGAGAAAAATTAAATTCACTCAAGGGCAGTTATATGTTGCATTGTCATGATGAATGTCCAAACACAGAATCAAAATTCAATGGGATATTGACAAAAATTCAACTAAGTTTTTTTAAAAATTATAAAACTGAAGTTTTACAGTAAAACTAAGTTTATAAAGTATTTGTGTGTTAATTTCAAAGCCAAACAGAACAAAAATCGTATTACTCAACGAATACCAACTGCCTGAACTGCGCGTTTTACTGGCAAATGTTATTGAATGAATTAGTGAAACTGGTGTTCTGCAGCTTTTAATCCTTCCTACATGGCAGTTAAACCAATAAAACATCTGCATAGATACATTTTAATCATGGATGGACAAAATCGACTGGTGAGTGGGGTGGTACATGGGGGTTTCTGAGGGGTGCTTCATTACTAACACAGGACAACACACCATGGTAACCATATTTGGTATTATAAGATTCAAAGGCAATTTGTTCAAAGCTGAATTTAAACTTGCTACAAATCACAGCTCTGTGTTGGCATTAAATCCAATATTTAGAAAGGCTACCTCATAAAATGGATTTGAAGAAAGGTCTACTTTACCGTCAAACAGTAAAAGGCACAAAAACCATTTCATTCACATAAACTCGGACCATTGCCGTTTCTGTCATAAGCGGCACGAGAACTCTGCATGCGCTATTAAAAGCCAAGCTTCATTCCATCTCATCAGGATTGAGCTCTATAGCATAACCGGACGTCTATTGCATTCCCTCTGTATTTTAGCGCACACCATAAGCCACTTAAAGCATAGCACAGATAGTGGTTATCGTTTTGGTGACCTTAGCAACATTACATATTTGTCACGTATACAAAGCACAAATTTCCATTTGCACACACAGCCAGCACTGGCCTCACTACCACTGACCTTACCTGGTGGCCGAATTTCACTTTGTAAGTTATGTAAAATGTAACATCACAATCATAACCTGTAATGAGCAAAACAGACGAGAATCCCTTCATATACAGTTTTGCCAAATTGACACTAGAATTAGCTATCCTAAGCATTTCTTGTACCAAGATTTTGTTGGTCAGATGTGATAAAAAAAAAAAAAAATCATGGGGCACCCATTTAAAAAAAAAATAAAATAAAATGCATAGATTCATTAGAGTGAAATTTCTAACTAAAAAAAAAAAAACATATAAAAAGTTAAAGAATGTAGGATAATGGCTATAATTAGAGAAATTCTCAAATTGTAAGAATTTTTCGAATCTTTAAGGAATCTATGCACTTGAATTAAATTGTTATGGGCACTGCACAATTTTAATTTTTAGTCACATATGACCAAAACAAATGTATTGCATTCTTGAATTAAATTGTGTCCCTTTAATACATTTATAGCCACCCTAATGCCACACATGCTTGGCACATTACAAAAACCTTGACTTGGGTGGGGAGGCGATTTGACTGAAAGGACATTAGCGACAGAGTGGAATCAAACCTACGATCGTAAAGAGAAATGCGACATTCATTCATGTACATTATTAATTTCATAAAATCCTAACAATGGTGAAATCTTACATGTGTGAAGTACAGGAAATGTGCATTTGTCTATTGGAGAATTGAACCTTCAGTCTCTTAGAAAAGCCCAACACTTTATTCACTGAGCCAGTAACGCCAAATCACTGGAGTATTTTACAAAATTTGTATATAAATTGGTAAAGTTTTAAAAAATAGTTTGTGTGCATTGGTCTTGAAGCCCCAACCATTTGATTAAATCTCCAACACACACTAAACACTTTGCCAATGTTGCTTAATTTTCATAAATAATTATGACAATTTTTTTTTTTTTTTAAATAAAGATTTCCCTACATTGATCTTGAACCTTTGTTTGATCGAACATCCAACACCGATGAACCTTGACCAAAACTGCTAAATTCATTATACACACACGCACACAAAATACAGCACTATATGTGTAATCTCTAAAAGTAATGAGAAATTTAAATGACATAACTAACATACAAATCCCATATCAAAACTGATGAAATATTGCATTGTCACTGGAGGTCAGCATGCATGCAAAGTCTGAAGGAAATCAGTCCCATAAAGTTGAGCAAAAAAAAAAAAAAACTGTAAAATTTGAAGCAGACAGATGGTAAATAAAATTGTAGTCAAATTTAAAAAAAAACAAAAAACCTGTAGCCGCAGTCATCATATTATATATGAGAGATATCTATATATATGTATGAGAGAGAGAGAGAGAGAGAGAGAGAGAGAGAGAGAGAGAGAGAGAGAGAGAGAGAGATCTATATATTATACATACATACATACATACATACATGTTCCGGTTACAAAATTAGAATATCATGACAAAGTTGATTTATTTCAGTAATTCCATTCAAAAAGTGAAACTTGTATATTAGATTCATTCATTACACACAGACTGATGTATTTCAAATGTTTATTTCTTTTAATTTTGATGATTATAACTGACAACTAATGAAAGTCCCAAATTCAGTATCTCGGAAAATTAGAATATTGTGAAAAGGTTCAATATTGAAGACACCTGGTGCCACACTCTAATCAGCTAATTAACTCAAAACACCTATAAAGCCTTTAAATGGTCTCTCAGTCGAGTTCTGTAGGTTACACAATCATGGGGAAGACTGCGGACTTGACAGTTGTCCAAAAGACGACCATTGACACCTTGCACAAGGAGGGCAAGACACCAAAGGTCATTGCTAAAGAGGCTGGCTGTCACAGAGCTCTGTGTCCAAGCACATTAATAGAGAGGTGAAGGGAAGGACAAGATGTGGTAGAAAAAAGTGTACAAGCAATAGGGATAACCACACCCTGGAGAGGATTGTGAAACAAAACTGTGGGGGAGATGCACAAAGAGTGGACTGCAGCTGGAGTCAGTGCTTCAAGAACCACCACACGCAGACGTATGCAAGACATGGGTTTCAGCTGTCGCATTCCTTGTGTCAAGCCACTCTTGAACAAGAGGCAGCGTCAGAAGCGTCTCACCTGGGCTAAAGACAAAAAGGATAGGACTGCTGCTGAGTGGTCCAAAGTTATGTTCTCTGATGAAAGTAAATTTTGCATTTCCTTTGGAAATCAAGGTCCCAGAGTCTGGAGGAAGAGAGGAGAGGCACAGAATCCACGTTACTTGAGGTCCAGTGTAAAGTTTCCACAGTCAGTAAAGGTTTGAGGTAAATGGTCATGAAAATAAAGAACACATTGAACGAGGAGGTGTGTCCAAACTTTTGGCCTGTACCATCCATATATATATCTCCCTCTTTCTGGTTCGTCCTGCTTCCACTTCAAACCCAGTCTCCCCCAACACGGCATTTCTCGGTTCCTACTCCTCCTCTTCCAAACCCTTCCCCACACTGCCGGCAGCCTCCCATACACCGCCACGCTGCTTTTCTTGATTCCTATTCCTCCTTCAGACTACTGCATTCCCCGCTCTTCTCTCATGACCCCATTGGTGTCATGTCACCGACCTATATTTAGCCTGACTGCGTGACCTTTCACTTCGGCCATGTGTGCGCCTCAGAGTCTTTTCCGTAGCCTGCTACAGGAAGGTACTCTCTTGACCATCGGCATTGGTTCAGCTCCTTGCTATTTTCGTTATACTGCGACGGTTGTTTCCTAAGCCTGTGTTATAAAATGAACGACACTCTCTTTGTCAATGGGTTTTTGTACAACGTCATCTGTATTCCAGGATCCAGCAACTGCCAGTTCCTATTAGTGGGTTATTTCTGGACACAAACCGTTGAAGGCAATGCACTCTCGCTACGACATAGGACAGTAGATTTCGTTGCATCACATTGGGACAAATTTGGAGACGTTCTTGCTGGTTTTCTTTCCAACGCAGGTCGAGTTATCACAACAACAAGTCAGGAGTACTATCAATACATGGCAACATCTGGAGTTTATGGTGGTGAAGCTGAAATTCAAGTTCTTTCCGAGATTAGATCTTTCGACTCATTATCTGTCCTCTCCAGCAAAACACCTATTAACAACTGCATCTTCCAGGAACTATTTCTTTCTTCTTGATTTCTGAATTCCTTTCTCACCGTTTTCCGTTCCTGTTCTTACACCGCCTTATGCTATGGCAGGTGTCGGCTTGCCCTATATAATCTGAGCGCAGCACGAGGATATGGTCTCCTCCCATCGGCCTCAGCGCAGTTCTTAAACCCGCCTGATGGGAATTGTGGTCTCCGCTGCAATATGGAGGCGAGGTTTCAGGTTCAAAAACAGAAAGGGAAAAAACTTTAATACCGTATATACTATAACACCATTCTAACTAGGTCGATGATGGAAATCGCCGTTGTATCACTTTTGTATATAAAAGAAAAACTAATTGGAGTTTCCCCGGCTTGTCAATAATTATAAGCTAAACGTAGCCGGCGGTGCAACACTTCCTTCCGCGGTTTATGTTTCAAATTATTAGACGGTACTCGTGTGTTAAAACCCCGCCACAGGCAAAAGAAAAACATCTCTTACATTCGTCTACAAAATAAAATGTAAAATTAGTTTTTTTTTTATACTTTTAACCATTACTTCTGTCGCGATGTTTCCAATATTGTTAAGATTGACATCGAAACGGTCATCGCCATTGGAGGTTCAACGTATGAGTGAATAGGGATGCGCTATCAGGGTTGAGTGGCGGTGTTACAACACACGATTGACTACAAGGAAACCAACAACCAAGTAGATGATTTCATGGAGTGGCTTATGTTCAATGCAAAACAATTTGAAGAAACCTGTATTGTGATGATGGCTGAGGAATATGGTTCACCTAGTTTTCGTCATTGTTCGCTCACGGCGCTATTTGAAAAGAGCAAAGTGCTGTAGTTGGGATTATTTAAATCACGCCACTGCCGCAGACTTACCCACTACTTTGATCCTGGATCGCAAGCCTCGGCGAAATGTCACGCGAACCCCGTGCTCCGTACACAACACGCTGGGGGTCATGGGGTCTGCCGAACGCAGAAACATTTTGGCAGCTGCAGTGTTGTCATCGGGGGACACTGCATAGCAAGGCATAGAAGTGAGCAAAATGCAAACGATCACTAGAAGGAAAGATGCAGCGTGGTTTCCAAACATGTTGCCTGCTAATTTTTGTTAGTAATAAGTCTGATGCAATGCACTGTTTGGTTCAAATGTAGATTCACCAAATTGCAGACACCGGCTTTAGCGATGGAGTTTCGCTCTTTTTATAACTTTGAATGTCCCCTAATGTCAGACAATGCGTGCGTTATTTAATAATGATTTCAATAAACTGTCACGTCAAACAAACGCCATAAATGGTGCAGACCCTCATGACGATTACGAATAAATTAAAAGAGGCGCCCTATCCTGTTTTTTCGCTTCACATGTTAGGAAAGCGGCAATCTACGATTAATCAATTAAATGTTAAATGGTGGCGCAGTAACACCGCCCACGAAGATTAATGGAATAATACTAATTGAGAGCAAATGAAGCGCCGCCGATGCTCTCTATTTTAAAAGCTCACTTCTGAGTGGTTATTGTGGTTGTTTTTTTTTTAGTGCTCATATATCGTTTTAAGAGCATCTTGGCGACGCTTAGATTAGGGTTATAGTTAGTTTCACAAAGCCATCCATCTATAATTAAGCAATCTTAATTCAGTTCCTTTTCACTGGTAGCAGGAGCAGGTCCTATTAATAGGGGGAGGCAAGGCACGACACAACATCTTGCGTCCACTCATCAGTTTAGACTTTAGAGGAACAGCTCGACCCTTGTGATATGGCGAGAAAACGGCAGACAGATTCTACATAGAGGCTAAATGGCCCAGCATTTAAACCCAGAGGTTTGTTGACTGCCGCGTCACTGTGCAGGTCTCGTTTAATATATACATTTGCCCTTATACTGGGAAATTAACGGATGCTTGCCAGAAAAGGCGGTCCCGGCTCCAGCCCAATAAAATAAGGAGGGCATTTGAAATGCCGGGGTGTGGAGTATCAAGTCTTTAAAATTCAGTTTGTAGCAGTATACCTGCAGGGTTGAAGTGTTAAATGAAACGAAAGCCTGCAACAGTTAGGAGACAGGAATTGAGTGTTGCCGCTGGTGAGCGCGCCGGTCACAGTATTCACCCCAACCTCCATATATTCATATTTGTAATGAGATAATGTACTTAATTGACATATAATGCGTATTTGCTGTAAAGGCTTTGCTAAACTCTGCATTCTCTCACGTCGGACAGAATATAATCTGGGAAAACTAAATAATAAAAAATGATTAGCTTTAAATAACAAAACATACACAATTTATTAAAAACAATACGATGTATAATTCGAAATTGAATGAAAAACGAAACTCCGCCCTACCACTCTTTCTGCTCAATTATATCCTCAATTTGGGACCCAAGTGCAGTGGGTGAAATCTCAGCACCACACTTTACCAGTGTGAGTTTTTTTTTTTATGGTGACTAGAGCGCCAGTCCTGCCACCAAACCCTGTTTTCTCTGTAAACTGGAGGACCGGCTTGCAGGGCTGAATGAAAATTAACGTCATACCAGGACGAAGCAATTGCAGGTTAAGGGTCTGGTTCAGGGTAAAAAAAAACTCTTACCATCTAAGCACGCGCCGTGTGAACTTTAAACTCTTTTATCCGTCTTTGTGACTGATTTCAGAAATTAACCAAATTTGGCAGAATTACATAACCAGCATACTGTAGTACCCCTGGGTCCGGACCTGTGGAGCCCTCCCTCCTCCGAGTTGTTTCAGTACAATGCGATGTGCCTGCGGGGCACCGACATATCATATATACTATGAGAGCAAAAAAGAACAGGTTACAACCTAGATTAACTGGCACTGCGTAGAAGGCGCATACATAGCAAAGTAAAATTAAATGATCAACACACCATCAGTACTGCAACATATACTACTACAGATTTAATTCCAAGTATAAGCATCTGTCAAAAGGGCTTACATTAAACCTTATTTTAAAACTCTTTAAATGTAGTCCTGTGTTGTTTACAACCATCAATGACCTGATGATTATTCTCTTCGCATTTGTTATTTGCATGCATATTTACCATCATGACTTTTCTGTATAGCATCAGTCCACAAGGCATTGGGGGTGTATGTAATTCTTAGGGTTCACATTTAACATTTTTGTTTTATTATTTCATAATATGAAACAAAAAAGAGTTTATATTACAATATCGCTCTTACCAAATTGCAGCCTGTAGGCACTCACTGGTCATTTTGGGTTTGCGGTTTAGCCTGGCTAAATGACCTCCTCCAGCACACATGTAATAATTATGGTCAGGGTGGCACGATGGCGCAGTGATGTTCTCACAATACAGAGCCCCTGAATTCATGCACATGACACTCCCTGCATGGAGTTTGCATATTCTCCCCGTATTCCACCCAGAAGACATGCAGGTTAGGTGAACTGGCTTTGCTGAATTTGTCCCAGTGTGCCGCAGTCCAGGAAATACTACTGTCTTTCAATGAGAGGGTGACCCCAGCTGTCCAGCAACCCCACCCTGGACCTACTCGGATTGGTGGACTTCATTTCTTGAATGTTAAGCCTAAACAAGGGTGCCAAGTTAACATTGTTAGCACTGTTATACTGTGATGGGCCAGTGACACTGTGGTTCTTCCCTCCCTCTCTTGTTATTATAGTTTTCATCTACATCTGTCGCATTATTCTCTATGTTGTTTGTGTGGTCACTTTCTTCATCGGATGATGCATCTCAATCCGCCTCGTCACAATTTGCTCTTCTTCATACACCTTGTTATTGAAACTTATACAGGTGTAATGGTTGGTTGGCAAATAAGTATGTATGCCGAATCAAAGTCTTTCTCGCTCTTTCAGCCTGACAAACGTTTTACACATTTTCTGCACTTATGCGACATGATCTGTTTCCACAATTAACTTGTGTCCTTTTCAAACATCAAACCTGCATTCTGTAAGGTAACAGTTTGTATTTGCATATAGCAGAATGTTCTTAAATATAATTTTTTTTTTTTTTGGTCATGTTTGTGGGTCCCCCCATTAGGGGAGTGCCTCGGTTGAACACCCCTTTCCCTGCTGGCTCCAACACTGACCAGTAGTGTTTATCTCAGATTTATCCACCCATCCATTTCTTTATATCGCATATCCTAAAATCAGATGCCCAGGGATGACGGTGTGCATGAGAGTAGCGATGCAAGAGTTATCTCAAGGATAACGATAAAGGAGTTAAACAGGACCGAATCATCCAGTCTGGTGGCAGAACTATTTCTTTGAAAACTATTGAGACCCATTTCTGCAGCTCAGGTCAGCCTGCGCATGAGCAGTACTAGCCATAGTGCCACCTATTTATAGTATGCCCTTTCATTTTGGTAATTGAACAGTAGCGATTGTGCTGGGTATATATAGTCCTCTTTACCATCGTAATTTGTTGTTAGGTGCTCCAGAAGTTCGAAGCCTCATTTATTAGTATTTTCAAATCAGTTCTAAAAGACACTGATAAGACTGGTGAGATGTGCTCAGATTTTCTTTTTCCGGTTAAGATTCTTGCTGCCTCATTTTGAATTAACTATAACCAATTGATGTCTTTCTTAGGTTGTCCAGTTATTAGTGCATTATAGTAAACAAAGACTTGAATTAATTTCTCTGCATCTTACAACGTTATAAGGGATCTAAAGTTTGCACCTGAAGAAAATTAACTGTAATTCTAAGCTTCCTACAGCATAATTTGTATTGTATTATTTTTTAATTATGTATTTTCTAGCTCCTCCGATGTATTTGCATTTAAAGTATCAGTCAAAAGTGTCTACACACTGTAAATACCAAATAAATTGACCTCCTGCAAGTGTTGGGGAAAGTGTCCCATATAATGTCCAATGGTCAAAATGAAAATGAACAGTAGGTTCAAAATAAGACTTTCGACACAGATATCTGAAACAGTTGGGTATTTATAGAGAAAACAAAATAAGCAAGATTGCCACAGGAAGTGACACAACAGGTAGTGGTGTCATCATGGCGGGACCGGCAGTTGCGTCATCGAGAGGGAGACAGAAGTGACAGTGTGAATCGGCCATGATCATTTCTGGAACGGTGTAGGGTGTGTTTATTTTCCACCTTTACTTCTGAAGAGAGAGATAGAGAGAGAGGTTAGTACTCTTTCATAACCCCTTATCTCGCGAGTATTCACTCACCTTAGGGTTTGTTGGCTGCCTCCTACTCATGTGTGCATGACAACACCTGGTTAAATATACAGGGTCTGTCCAGAAAGTATCCAGCCACGTAATATGAAAAATTAATCAATTTATTGAAACAGTTACAAGATACAGAAATCATTGTACATAGGACAATGACGCCTCAGTCCCCTTTAAAATAGGCACCTTGGGACCTCACACAGTTCTCCCAGCATCTCTTCCACTGTTCAAAACACTCTGCAAAATCCTTTGTTGGAATCACCATCAGATACCTCATTGTATTTTGCTGAATCTCATCGACATTCTGAAATCTCATACCTTTTTAAGGTGATTTTAGTTTTGATAAAAAGCCCAAAGTCACAGGGTGCCAAATCTGGGCTGTAGGGGGGCTCGCCACTCATTGCATTGTCCCCAAAAGCCTTCTGAATCATCCAAATATTTTCCACAGATGAATGTTCAAGTTTAACACAAAATTTGATGCAAATTCGATGCTCTATTTACTCAGTCATTTTAAATGAAACGGCCACTTAGTACACATGCTCACTCAACGGCGTTTAGCGGCCATCATTGTTCACGCATGCACATTCCAGTCCACTCTCATTGGCTGCCAGGTTACATCGATACCGCGCAAACAGCTCTCATTATATTAACAAATCTTGTATATTTTTTTAATAATCTTAAAGACATTTTGATCTAAAGGTTATTGAAAGATAATTCTGACACAAATTTAAGTGTTGGTTCATTTTCCGTGCTCACTCTTCTATTTTATAAAAGGAAGTTTACTTAGAGATACAAAAACAAAGGGTTTCAGCTATGGCTTTCACTTTCTGGGGCTTAGCCCTTACCGTATAGTGTAGAGTTCCTTCTCAAGGTGGTCTTCTGGGTTAAAGTGATGCCACTTCCTCTGTGCGGTTGGAATATATAGGTATTGGCAATGGATGGGGCTAAACAAGTAGGGCGGAAGTCAGTTCAGGCTTCAGTTCTCTCTGTTCTGTAGGAATAAGGAAGTGACAGTTAGCAACAGAGCCCCCTCTTTCCATCGGGTGGTAGTACTCACCTTGACAGAGCCCCAAAGGTGTCCCTGAGGCCCGGGTGCATGACAAGGCTTATGCTTAAATACCTGAAATTAGTTTCTAGGACAAATATAACTTCATGCCTACAGTGTAAGTATGAGTTGGAGTGTGTGGAGTATGTATGGGTATGTGGCAGTGTCCAGATGTGCCAAGCTGATCAGGAGTGAGACCTGTGCCTCTACTAAATACTGACTTGAGGATGGTTAATACTTACGTAGTGATTATTTTCTGCTTTGTACTAATTTTGACCACTTGGCACTCTGTTTTCAGTTTGATATTAATGAGTTATTTTCTGTTGATCGGTGTCAAAATGAAATCTACTTTCAATGTAGTATAACAATAACATGTAAAAATGTCTAAGGCAGTACATACCTTTTATAGGCACTTTATAAATTATAAATTCATCCCAGAAATATATATATATATATATATATATATATATATATATATATATATATATATATATATATATACACAGTCATATAAAAAAGTTTGGGAACCCCTCTCAGCTAGCATAATAATTTACTCTACTTTCAACAAAAAGATAACAGTGGTATGTCTTTCATTTCCTAGGAACATCTGAGTACTGGGATGTTTTCTGAACAAAGATTTTTAGTGAAGGAGTATTTAGTTGTATCAAATTAAATCAAATGTGAAAAACTGGCTGTGCAAAAATTTGATTCCCCTTGTAATTTTGCTGGTTTGAATACATGTCACTGCTCAATATGATTACTTGCAACACCAAATTGGTTGGATTAGCTTGTTAAGCCTTGAACCTCATAGACAGGTGTGTCCAATCATGAGAAAATGTTTTTAAGGTGGTCAATTGAAAGTTGTGCTTCCCTTTGACTCTCCGCTGAAGAGTGACAGCATGGGATCCTCAAAGCAACTCTTAAAAGATCTGAAAATAAAGATTGTTCAGTATCATGGTTTAGGGGAAGGCTACAAAAAGCTATCTCAGAGGTTTAAACTGTCAGTTTCAACTGTAAGGAATTGAATCAGGAAATGGAAGGCCACAGGCACAGTTGCTGTTAAACCAACCCAGGTCTGGCAAGCCTAGAAAAATACAGGAGCAGCATATACGCAGGATTGTGAGAATGGTTACAGACAACCCACAGATCACCTCCAAAGACCTGCAAGAACATCTCGCTGCAGATGGTGTACATCGTTCTACAATTCAGCGCAATTTGCACGAAGAACACCTGTATGGCAGGATGATGAGAAAGAAGCCCTTTCTGCACTCATGCCACAAACAGAGTCGCTTGTTGTATGCAAATGCTTATTTAGACGAGCCAGATTCATTTTGGAACAAAGTGCTTTGGACTGATGTGACAAAAATTGAGTTATTTGGCCATAACAAAAAGCGCTTTGCATTGTGGAAAAAGAACACTGTATTTCAAGAAAAACACCTGCTACCTACTGTCAAATTTGGTGGAGGTTCCATCATGCTGTGGGGCTGTGTGGCTAGTTCAGGTACTCGGGCCCTCGTTAAATCAATCAATCAATCAATCAAATCAAAATCTTTATTGTCATTGTAGCAATGAGACATTGTACAACGAAATTTTTAGGTGAAATTTTCCAGTGCAAAACTAAATAAAATAAAAACAAAACACAATTATTCAAGTTACAAGTAAAATAAGAGAATAAAATAATTATCCGAAATTGTTCATAACGCCAGAACAATGTTTTTCACTCATACATACATACATACATTATATTGCACTTGTCCCTTATCTAATGTTAACTTAGAATGAAGGTGCACTCGGTCAGATTGACCACTTGGCAGCATTCAGCATGGTGATGGCTGAAGGGCAGAAACTGTTTCTCAGTCTATTTGTCTTAAGTCTTTATGGATCTGAAATGTCTGCCTGAAGGTGTCCTGAGTGTGATGGGTCCAGAAGCATTTTCTTGACGTTCCTGAGACAACAGGAACTATGTAGTTCTTCTAGTGAGGGGAGAGGACAGCCGACTATCCGCTGGGTGACCTTAAAAACCCCTTGGAGCTCTTTCTTCTGTGCTAATGTGTAGCTGGAGAACCACACACAGAGACAGTAGACCAGGATGCTCTCTACTGTGCAGTGGTATTAAAGTCAAGGGGCGGATGAATTCAACCCAATATCAACAAATTCTTCAGGATAATGTTCAGGCATCAGTCACAAAGTTGAAGTTACGCAGGGGTTGGATATTCCAACAAAACAACGACCCAAAACACAGTTCGAAATCTACAAAGGCATTCATGCAGAGGGCTAAGTACAATGTTCTGGAATGGCTGTCACAGTCCCCTGACTTGAATATCACCGCAAATCTATGGGATGATTTGAAGCAGGTTGTCCATGCTTGGCAGCCATCAAATTGAACTGAGCTGGAGAGATTTTGTATGGGAGAAAATACCTCCATCCTGAATTCAGACACTCATCTAAGACTATAAAAAGCGTCTAAAGGCTGTTAGATTTGCAAAAGGAGGCTCAACTAAGTATTGATGTAATATCCCTGTTGGGGTGCCCAAATTTATGCACCTGTCTAATTTTGTTATGATGCATATTGCATATTTTCTGTTAATCCAATAAACTTAATGTCACTGCTGAAGTACCACTGTTTCCATAAGGCATGTCATATATTAAAAGGAAGTTGACTTTAAAATTCTGCTTATGGTTTATAAAGCCTTAAATAATCTCGCCCCATCTTATATATCGGAATGTCTGACACATTATATTCCAAATCGTAACCTCAGATCCTCAAATGAGGGTCTCCTTAGAATTCCAAGAACAAAACTTAAAAGAAGTGGTGAGGCGGCCTTCTGCTGCTATGCATCTGGAATAGCCTGCCAATAGGAATTCGCCAGGCTGATACAGTAGAGCACTTTAAAACACTGCTGAAAACACATTACTTTAACATGGCCTTTTTATAACTTCATTTTAATCTTAATTTAACTTAATCCTGATACTCTGTATGTTCAATTTCCTCAAAATAACTATTCATGGTGGCTCTAAAATCGGTACTGACCCTCACTCTCTTTTCTGTTTCTTTTCCGGTTTCTTTGTGGTGGTGGCCTGCGCCACCTCCACCTACTCAAAGCTTCATGATGCTCCAACAATGATGGACGGATTAAAAGGCAGAAGTCTACGTGACCATCATCATCATCAAGCCCTTCCGTGAGAACCCTAAATCCAAAGAGGACTGTTTCATTTATGTTAGGTAGAATGCCCAGAGGGGACTGGGCGGTCTCATGATCTGGAATCCCTACAGATTTAATTTTTTCTCCAGCCGTCTGGAGTTTTTTTGTTTTTTCTGTCCCCCCTGGCCATTGAACCTTACTCTTATTCGATGTTAATTAATGTTGATTTATTTTGTTTTATAATTGTGTCTTTCATTTTTCTATTCTTTAATATGTAAAGCACTTTGAGCTACTGTTTGTATGAAAATGTGCTATATAAATAAATGTTGTTGTTGTTGTTGCTACTTTGAAAGCTCAGCCAATGATAAACAAATATCCAAAGAATTAAGAGGGGTTCCCAAACTTTTTCATATGACTGTATATATAGCTTTCCAGTTCTTATGTAGCATTGGACACCCACTTGAGTGTAGCCATTCAACTGTTTTTCAGTATTTAAGATGCTGCTATTTTATGAGGAAGAATCATGACACTTTATTCTAATGTGCTTTATTTTATGACTTCCAGAAAGCTTTTGATAAGCTTCCCCTAGAGAGCCTAGTTCTCAGAAGCAAGAATTATGGGAAACAATGATTGCGAAATGGCTTAAACATGGAAAAACAGATGACTAGTAAGTATCAAATTACTAATGAATTAATGTTATTATTATCCTTTTCTAACTACTACATTTACTTTGTTTTACGAATTGGAGCACAGACAGTTAAAGTGACATGCTGATAGTCCCACAGTGTCAGTCGTGGAATTTGAACCCACAACACCCCAGTTTAAAGTGTGAGGCCTACGACACACTGCACTGACTAACATGTACTGGTTACAGACAGCAAGCACTGCTGGGATTCAAACCCAGGATCTCCTGTTTACTAGTGAGCTGCTTTAGCTAACTAAGCCCTGACGCCTTCAGTTTATGTGTTTTATTGTTTTGGGGTTTTTTTTTTTGTCATTTGTGAATTATTACTTCTCATATTTTAAGTAATTATGTTTTTAACTATGTACTTCCATTCAGTGTTCTTGGTGGGTGGCTCCTCAACCGGCAGGGCCGTCCTGTTGTCTATGATCCCAAGTCATCCTTCTGGCTTATTTAAAGGAATATCCATCCAAAATGGTATTTTTTTATATGTTACTTATTACGTGTACTAAAGCCTCATGGGAGTCAGTTTTTGAGTTTTAGACTGGACTCTTGACAAATGAATGAGGGGGCAAGGGGGGTCTTCAATTCAAAAAGTCCATCCCATGAGGCTTTAGTTTACCTGTTTATGATGTACACTGATTATTGAGGACATGGACCCGCAGCATAGAAAATGGCACTGGCCATCAGATAATTTTAGAAGATGTCACTACTCGTATTAAAGTAACACGGTCTCCTAAGGAAAAAAGGGCCTGCTCTGACCTCTAATATATCATTTCTATGTGTATCGAGACTGGGCCCACCTGTCATTAATGTGGACCCCAAGTATTTGTAAGAGTGGACCACCTCTACATCCACACTCTGAATAGTGACCTGACATGGAGGCTTTTGGTGTGGTAAAAGTCAATAAGCAGTTCCTTGGTTGTGCTGATGGTAAGTTGCAGATAATTCTTTTTGAGGCATGAAACAACTCCTATAATCTGGCACATCCACTTTGTCAATACACCTAATAAGTTCAAAATCATCTGAGATTTTCTACATGTGACATGACGTGCTGTTATATTTATTGCCTGAGGTGTACCGAGTGAGGAGAAGAGGAGACAGGCCTGTTCCTTGTGGTGCTCCAGTGTTGAGTCTCACAAACTATAGTCTGCCCAACAATATCTAGGACATCATAGGCTCATTGACCTGCATATCGCTGAGGTGACCCCATAACAGGGATGGCTGGATGGTATCGAAGACGCTGGAGAAAACTCAAAACATAATCCTTACAGTGCTGCCCATAATGTGTTAATGGAACATGTAAATTAACATGTGAGGACTATAGTAGGGATTTGTTAAGGTTTACATAGTAAACAGTATAAAGGGGAGAATAATGTTACTCTAGGACCCTACCCCAACAAAGCACATTTTTTTATACATTCTTTCTTTTTGTTTTTATTATGCTGTATCAATGCGTAAGAAAGCACTTTTGTGCTCTTCAAAGAGAAGCACAAAGAAGTATCTTTGTTCCTAAAGATTTTTATTATTTGGGTGGAGCTAAACACTGATTAGTTACCATATACAGTGGTGCTTGAAAGTGTGTGAACCCTTTAGAATTTTTAATATTTCTGCATAGATATGACCTAAAACATCATCAGATTTTCACTCAAGTCCTAAAAGTAGATAAAGAGAAACCAGTTTAACAAATGAGACAAAAATATTATACTTGGTCATTTATTAAGGAAAATGATCGAATATTACATATTTGTGAGAGGCAAAAGTATGTGAACCTTTGCTTTTAGTATCTGGTGTGACCCCCCTTTGCAGCAATAACTGCAAGTAAACGTTTTCTGTAACTTTTGATCATTCCTGCACACCGGCTTGGAGGAATTTGAGCCCATTCCTCCGTACAGAACAGCTTAAACTCTGGGATGTTGGTGGGTTTCCTCCCATTAACTGCTCGCTTCCGGTCCTTCCACAACATTTCGATTGGATTAAGGTCAGGACTTTGACTTGGCCATTCCAAAACATTAACTTTATTCTTCTTTAACCATTCTTTGGTAGAACGACTTGTGTGCTTAGGGTCGTTGTCTTGCTGCATGACCCACCTTCTCTTGAGATTCAGTTCATGGACAGATGTCCTGACATTTTCCTTTAGAATTCTCTGATATAATTCAGAATTCATTGTTCCATCAATGAAGGCAAGCCGTCCACGCCCAGATGCAGCAAAACAGGCCCAAACCATGATACTACCACCACCATGTTTCACAGATGGGATAAGGTTCTTATGCTGGAATGCAGTGTTTTCCTTTCTCCAAACATAACGCTTTTCATTTAAACCAAAAAGTTCTATTTTGGTCTCATCTGTCCACAAAACATTCTTCCAATAGCCTTCTGGTTTGTCCACGTGATCTTTAGCAAACTGCAAATGAGCAGCAATGTTTGTTTTGGAGAGCAGTGGCTTTCTCCTTGCAACCCTGCCATGCACACCATTGTTGTTCAGTGTACTCCTGATGGTGGACTCATGAACATTAGCCAATGTGAGAGAGGCCTTCACTTGCTTAGAAGTTACCCTGGGGTCCTTTGTGACCTCGCTGACTATTACACACCTTGCTCTTGGAGTGATCTTTGTTGGTTGACCACTCCTGGGGAGGGTAACAGTGGTCTTGAATTTCCTCCATTTGTACACAATCTGTCTGACTGTGGATTGGTGGAGTCCATACTCTTTAGAGATGGTTTTGTAACCTTTTCCAGCCTGATGAGCATCAACAGCTCTTTTTCTGAGCTCCTCAGAAATCTTCTTTGTTCGTGCCATGATACACTTCCACAAACATGTGTTGTGAAGAGCAGACTTTGATAGATCCTTGTTCTTTAAATAACACAGGGTGCCCACTCACACCTGATTGTCATCCCATTGATTGAAAACACCCGACTCGAATTTCACCTTCAAACTAACTGCTAATCCTAGAGGTTCACATACTTTTGCCACTCATAATAATGTAATATTCGATCATTTTCCTTAATAAATAAATGACCAAGTGTAATATTTGTGTCTCATTTGTTTAACTGGTTTCTCTTTATCTACTTTTAGGACTTAAGTGAAAATCTGATGATGTTTTAGGTCATATTTATGCAGAAATATAGAAAATTCTAAAGGGTTCACAAACTTTCAAGCACCACTGTATATACTCACGTATAAGTCAAAATCGATCATAAAATCAAACCCCGACTTATATATGCCCATTCAAAAATGCAACACTTAATTTTTTATTTTTTTTACATCTTCTTGCCTCCTCCAATCTCACATCAGTTTCTCAAACGCGTCAAATTATGTTGCAGCAACGCAGTTACCAATTTCTTTCACTACTTCATCTATGTTTAGTTTAAAACCAGCATCATATTTTCTTCTGATTGAACACTCCATCGTAGTTAAGAGATGCTCTTACGATAAAGGTGTATGCGGGTGTGAGATACAAAAAACACAAACCAGTGCTAATGTTGCATCGGAATAGTTTGGGCATTATTGAGTGGTCACGTAGGCTCAATACATAGAAAAAAAAGGCAGTGTGCTCCATGGTTACTCTCTCAGGTGGGCGTTAGCATATCATAATCTCTTGGACCAATAGCGTGAGTTTTCCGCATTCGACTTATATGACCGACATTATAAAATACTAGAAATTATATGGTAAAATGAAGCCTCAACTTATACGTGGGAGAACTTATTCACAAGTATATACTGTAAATGCCAAAACAGTATTATTGTTAAGTTATGAAAAAGTATTACCACACGCTGACGATGTGAACCTCACAGCCACTCGGACACACCCAGTCAAAACAGCAGCCAGCTGAGTGAGACCACTTCAGCTAAGAGAGAGAGTGGAAGAGAACGTCCGGACCACTACAGCAACATTCATTGTGCCGATATTCAATGGGGGATTCCTGGCACAGCCTATTGTGGATTGTGTTGAACGATTCTTTTATTATAACCTAAGTTTGCTCTCATTGTGGTTAATTTGTCACTTTGAAGCGGCACTGTTAGTGTAATGCCCCACCACCAGGGCACTCTCTTTCATGCACCACTTCTTGTTCTTATCTGACCAATTGCTGTCTGTGACAATTTTTTCTTTTCTGTTCTGTGTCTATGACATAACAAATTTGTGAGAGGCACCAGTATAAGTTAGAACACAGACAATTTTATTATATAATCCTAAGATATTTCTGTAGACATCGAGGCCTTATATGCATTTGATGTTTGGCTGTGGGTCGTTCAGGAGCTGCCCCTGTCCTCATTTAGCATCCATACCTTCTTGCCAATTTCTGAACTCATCTGGTATAGTGAAGTACCTTCTGATGAGAGCTCCACAGCATGACACTCTTTTTTCATCCTCTTCATCTGCAGGCGCTTAGCTTAAGGAACTCCATGCCAGTGGGGTGAATTGAGAGTCACTGAAGCAGGTTTCCTCCTTGTGTACTTGTGCTACCAGATGTTACAACACTTGAGTTTGTAACAAAAGGTTAAAAATACTGTACTTAATGTTTAATGTAAATGAAGAACAGAAACACATGTTGCCTTTGCTGGAAAGAAGAAAGAAGGATCCTACTAGTTCATTACAAAACTAAAAATGAGGAGATTTGAATGCAGTAAGCCTGCTGTTGTCTTCCATGCCTCAATGAGCTGAGCTGTCTGACGTGGGTAAAGCACCGAGGTGCAGATTTCATTTAATTTTATATCTAATTCGTATTAACTTTAATGATTCTTTAGTTTGATAGACCTCTATCACATTTACTGATCTTTACGATTTCCAATCCTTGCTATTAACTGTGAGTAAATTACAGAGAACGTGGAAGATAATAAGGATGAAAAGCAAACTGCTGACTAATGATTTTTAAGGGTATTTTAGTGAAATCAAGAAAAATACAAATGTATACAAGACATTAACACATTTGTGTTATAACATTTCCATTCTCATTCACAGAAAAGTTAAATAATGCATCTTCTATATATAATCTTCATTTGGATCTTGATCTTTGTTTGTCCGTGAATGAATTAGAAGAAGAAGCACTAGATGGCAGTAGAGAGACAGCTAAAACATAGGCATTGCATTAAGAATCTCCTCCAGGCTTATACTACTGAAGACTGTAGTACGCCAGTCACACCTCAAAACACAGACATTCAAACTAAACAAATTGTTGTGCTTTAAATTAACTAAAGAGATCTTCATTTAGATCTTGATCTTTGTTTGTCCGCGAATTTCACACATGCGTAGACCACTTTCCAGTTTAGTACGTTGTTGTTACTCACGGATGACAAAAATGTGCCGGAATAACGAAAGGGGTGGTGGACAGTGTTACGCTGGTTAGCTCCTGAGGACTGGTTAAAGAATGAGATTGCCGAAGATAAAAGGTACGTGCCTACGTAACATATGAATGAAAGAAAGACAGTTGGTAAAATGAATGACAACGTAACAGCACGTTCTGCAAATTATTATTGTTACGTTGTAGCTGGCAAGTGCTGCGTGTCTCACAATTGTACCGTGCCTTGCTCACATGTCAGTGAAGTGATCCCTATTTATGCTTTAAAGAGCCTGGATACCTATGTGTCCCCCTTTTATAACCATTGTTTCGTTTATATTGCCTTACTCTTTGGATTGCCACAAAGCAACCTGCGAGATTGGAGAAAGGTTGAGAAGAGATCATGAGAGGAAACGACAGCGTCGTGAAAACGAGACGGACTGTGAACAGACAGAAACAGAAATGCTCCTACACCACCGCATAATTACGATTCGGACAGTGATTCCGAGTAGGCCGTTCCTATCGAATCAATATCCAAGGGTTTTCTTTTGTAATTTTGTTTCCCTTATAAAAAAATCATAATGCTGTGCGACGAAGGGCCCAGTTCACGACTGGCAGCCAAGTTTAAACAGGGAGCCCTTCACAGACAACTTTAACACGCGCAACGTAGTTGGGCTCACATGGCTAGTATAATATACTCCCTTTGTATATTTTAGAGAATACTATAGCCAAGTGTAAGATTATCTGCTTGTAATAGCAGACCCTTCCATATATTTTCAAAATGGATTAATCCAGTTGTAGGGTCCTATGGGCTGGGAGTGAACCTCAGAAACATTGGACAGGAAGTAACTGTGTACATATACACGGGGCAATTTGAGCTGATGTCACATTA